>NC_037673.1:135985731-136071590 GCF_003255815.1 Theropithecus gelada | reverse complement strand
CCCGCTAAAAAAAAAAAAAAAAAAAAAAAAAAAAAAAAAATCAGAGGTTTTTCAACAGGTGTGCTTGATTTACACAGTAATTGCTCATTAAAGGCCTGCTGTTATCATTGTGAATGACAATATGAAGCCCAGAGAGGAACAGCAATGCCGAAGGTCACAAAGTTCCCATCCCACAGTCCCTTCCTCCTTTCCTCCTCCCCTAAGAAGCCATGTGGATCAGCCCCAAGCTGGTGGGTAGGAGGTGAGGGTGGCTTCCCCTCACATTCCCTCTCCTTCCCTCCGGCCATTTCCCGTGCTCCTGGTGCCCGCGCCCCAATTAGCCGGCAAGGCTGACGGCCTCAGCTTCGAATGACAGACACCTCCTGTCACCCCCTGACGGGCAAGGAGATTAACTCAGAGCAGCGCCAGCCCGAAGGAACGACAGGAAAGGGCGGAAGGGGGAGGGGACGACCAGACCTCCCCCCAGCAAGGTCCCCTAGCGCCTTGGAAGGAAGTGTGTGAGGGTGGAGGGGATTCTTTCCCCAATAGCCCAGTGCTGGCAGGCTGGGGAGGACCACCTCAGCCTCCTGATTGGCTGCTTCCGGTTGGGGCCACTGCCCCAACTTCCATCCTTAACTCCTCTGAGGGCAGAGAGTATGTTTGTGAGTGCTTCACAGTGGCACCCTCGGCACTGGGTGGGTGGACCTACGGGAAACTCAGAAAAGGAGAGACTGGTCCAAAGGTCACACCGATGGGCTAGAATTTGAGCTGAGACTACCTGACGCCAAAGCCAAGCTTCTAACCACTGTACTTTATCACCCCTCTCTGTAGGAGGGGACTCAGCTCATGCCACTCAAGAATTTACAGTCTACTTTGGGGCTGTGCGATACAAGCCCCCCAAAAAGGAAATTAACACAGCAGTTGTAGGCATAGACACTGAGCGCCAAGCTGGGGGTCAGAATTCCAGGTAACTCTCCAGGAGGGTGGGGCCAAAAGGGGAGGGTACCGCATGGAAGCCAGCCCCCTGGAGGAGAGTGGCTGAGCCTCAAAACACAGGCAAGGCTGGTCAGGAGAGGGCAAGAGGAAGGCTCTCCGATTCCAGGCAGAGGAGAAGTGCATGGACAAAGGCTTGAAGGCAGAAATGGGCAAGGCATGCGCTATCTGGTCAGACCTTCAGGCTGCAAGTGACAAAAAGCCAACACACACTGGCTTAAGTAAAATTGGAACGTCCTGGCTAATTCTAAGCCTCAAGTAGAAGAGTGTTTGGCTTCAAGTTCAGTATCCCTTTGCTCGCTTCATTCATGGGTAGCTCTCCTCAAAAGGCGGGTGGCCCCAGATCCCCACAATACCAGATCAGAGAACCCCCTACTTCTTCCCAGTAATTTTTTTTTTTTTGAGACGGAGTGGAGTCTCGCTCTGTCACCCAGGCTGGAGTGCAGTGGCGTGATCTCGGCTCACTGCAACCTCCACCCCTCCAGGTCTAAGCAATTCTCTGCCTCAGCCTCTGGAGTAGCTGGGATTACAGGCACGTGCCACCACGCCTGGCTAAGTTTTTGTATTTTTTGGAGAGACAGGGTTTCACCATCTTGGCCAGGCTGGTCTTGAACTCCTGATCTCGTGATCCACCCGCCTCAGCCTCCCAAGGTGCTGGGATTACAGGTGTGAGCCACCGAGCCCCACCTCTTCCCAGTAATTCTAACCAAAGTCTTGGGATTCAGCCTGATTGGTCAGGCCCAAGTCACATGTCTATCTCTGAACCAATCACTGTGGCCAGGGAGGATGAGTTAGCTGCTTGGCCTGGTCCCTCAGCACCAGGGGTAGGTGGAGTTCTTCTAGAGCCTTAAGGCTGGTGGTAGAGGTGAAAGGTAGTCCTTCCAGAGGAGAGTGGGCACTGGGGGCCTGTCAACACTAGGATGCCCAAGTCCCAGGGCTGGATTCTGGGCCCTGGATGACCCCTCTATGGGCAGCCTAAGGACCCCCACTTTCTCCCCAATGCTAAGAGTTCACCTGTGTAGATGACAACCAGCAGTCCAGCTCTGGCTAGGTGACAGAGGCCTCCAGGAAGCTTCCTGATCTAGGACAGGAGAGGTCTTGGGAGTTTTTCCTGCCAGGCCTGCTCTGGTGCCTTGGAAGTCTCCATGGGCCCATCTCATCTCTCCACCCATCCTTCACTTCTTAGCTCAGCTGTGAACTTCCTCCTAGAGTTTCATTATCAAGAGTCTTTACTTGCCTTTTACAAAGTTACCCGCTCTGGCTAGAGCCCAGGAAGGGCAGTCTTGGAGTAGGAAAGACTACGGCCAGGTGCCAGGAAGGACTGCCACAGGGAGAGCCTTCCACCCTATAGCCAGGAATGGGTATGGCTCTCAGTCTTATGAAGCAGTCAGCAGCCAGGCCAGCCTCCAGGTTAGGGTGAGCACTGCAGCAGCCCATCCTGGAACCAATGACCCTGGAAATAATGAGTTGGGTTCACTTGCCAGAAGCAGGAGACACCAGACTTCTGGCAGCCATGCTCATGTGTTTGGAGCATGAACTTGGAAGTCATACTGATAGAGACTTGAATTCTAGGTCAGCTGAGTGATATTGGACTTGCCTTGGTCTTCTCATCAGGAAAATGAGGATAATGCAAGGAAGGCCTGACCTCAAGGAATGGCAAAGTTCCAAAGAGATATTGCACACCAGGTGTTGGCACCACTCTTGGCACAAGAGATTCTTCCATGAAAGGGCAACTGTTACTACTAGTATTCTTCTAGCTTTGACTGGCCCTTAGCCTGGAGCTCAAGGCAGCCCTTTCTGGACCTCAGTTTCTCCATTTGGACTTCCAGCCCTCTCACTCCCAGAGTGGGTGACTTGCACGATCTCAATGAGGGGAGGACCCCTCCCACATTGGTCAGTCCGTGGGGGCGTGGGGGGGGGGTGGGAAGGCCGTCTTGCCCAACCAACATTTTCACCAGGCTGGGCGGGCAGCGCCAGGCAGGCGGGAGCTGGTCAGGTTTTTAATTGAACACGATGCAAATGAAATGTAAATACCATGCAAATAAGCTCTTGCCAGGAGGCGCAGAGCTGGGAGCAGAGGGAGCAGGGAGGGGACTGCTGAACAGGGCTCCTCCCCGGCCCCCACTTTTCTGTCTCCTGTGACTGCCCACGCCCACCCCCTGGTGCTGCCCACCCAGCTAAGCCATTCCATTTGGGGAATAGCAGGCGCTTCACCTCCCGAGTCTCCTCCCAGACGCCTGTGGCTCCTGGTGATGGTGGGGTGCTTGAGGAGGAGGCAGGGACCCCATAGAAGGGGCCAGGCTGACACAAACACAGTCACACAGAAAGACCACACGTAGATATAGAAGGAATAAACAGATATAGACGCAGAAACGCACATTCCCTGTCAAGCCCCCTGCAACACTGAGACCCACTCAGAGACAGCCAGTCACACATAAATATACACAATTGTACATTCAGTCATAAATACACACAGCGGCACAAATAGACCCAGCCGCAGAGGCACATGTGTGTACACACACACACTCACACACACACATACACTCACTGCCTGCCCTGCCATGAGGACTTTAGACTGAGGTCCTTGTGCTGGCCGGAGGTCAGAGAGAGTGGGACTTTGGGGAGTGGGGGAACAGGCACCCTGTGTGGTCAGAGCCTGGTGGCCTGAGCAAAGCCAGGTAGGCAGTAGGGTGGGGGGAATCTTCATGGTGGCCTGGGCCCTTTGCCCACCCACATCCCAAGACCCATAACCACACCCCAGGGCTCACGGCCACTAGAGACCCCAGGTGTTGGTCCATCCCCTAAGTCTTCAGGGTGCGCTGGGCCTATCCTGGGATTTAGAGTCTCCTGTGGTCCCACAGCACCCACTCCTGAGGCAGCCAGCCATTTAAGTGAGGCTGGTCCAGGGTGACAGAGCCTGGTCAGCAAGGTCAGAACTCATGCCCCACTCTGCCAAGGGTAGGGGATGACACACAGCAGAGTAGGGAAAAGGCTGAGCGTCTGGACCCACATCTGGGGGTGGTCCCAGCCCCCTCAGAGGTGACTCATGTCCTACATTTAACTCTCATTAGCGCCTCTGAGCCCAGCTGGGAAGGACAGCGGCCAACCTCTCCCAGCACAGGGAGCTCTGGGTGGGCCGCCCTCTCAGCAGCCTCAGTTTCCCCCCTCTCCGGGGCCTGGCCTGGGGACAGGGGCTGCGTGGGAGAGCGGCGCTCCTAGTTCCCTTCGCCTTACCAAGGGCTGGCCTCCACCTCACGGAGGGAGGGACTGGGTGTGGCCTCTTCCAGGAACCACCCCACTAGGCCCTCGCCGGATGCAGCGGCAGCGGCACAGTCCCCACCTCCCCGTCCCCCGCCAGCCAGGCCCAGAGGTCGGGAAGGAGGAGAGGGCCAGAAGGCGTAGGATCGGAGGCGGCTGGAGTTGCTGCTGCTCTGCCGCTTGTCCCTATCCGGCCGCGGCCCTCCGACAGCCGCTGCGCGAGGGAAAGCCGGACCCAGGGCGGGGGTGGGTGAATGGGGGCCAGGGAAGCAGAGACGTGGCCAAGGACCCATGGCGGTTCCCGGCCTCCTTCCTTCCCCGCTTCACAAGCGCGGCCCTGCTCTCACGGTGACTGCAGCTGCCCTGTGAGTCGCTCATCGCGTGCCGACACCGTGGGCGCAGGCCCCAGGGAGGCCATGCCAGAGACCCCCACCCCGCCCCAGGAGGGGCCAGTTCCGCCAGCCTCCACCACACTCCCTCCCCCTTCCCTGCTCTGTGGGAAGGAGGCAGCTGGGGCGGGGGTGGCCGCGGGAGCGTCTTGCCCGTGTGATCGTGCCGAGCGGGGAATTCGGGGCCATGTGGGAAAGACATTAGTGCCGGCCGCCCTGCCAGCCAGGAATGCGCCCCCCGCTCTGCAGCCGCCGCCTGCCTGGCCCAGAAACGGTGACTCACCCGCTCCGTGTTCCCACCCCCTCATCATGCACCCTCCCCTGCCCACCACAGGCCTGGCCCCAGGCTTTCCAGCCTCCCTGTTCTGCTCCTGCGGGTCCTGCTACCTGCCTTGCCCATCCTCCATTCTCTGTTTCTTAGAACACTGAACCAGCTCGCACCTCGGCGCAGTCCAACAGTCACAGCTCCCTCCCCCAAGGAGGCCCGTCTATCCTTGACAAGTGGTTAGAACACTCCTTTGGGACTTAGTTCCCCGGGGCTGTCTTCTTCTCTCCAGAATGATCGCCCCCGTCCCGCTACGGGACCAGGCCAGGAGCACAGGGCAGGTGCAGAAAAAAGGAGTCAATGAAACCTCGTCAGCGTGAGAAGCAGAGCACCGTGTGGGAATGCTGTTCCTAGGGCTCTTCCTCTAGGAAACTGAAATACAGCAAGGCCACCTACCTCAACAGCTGTGTGACCCTGGACCCTTATTCCCCTGGCCTGAGTCTTGCTTTCTGTACAATGGGACGACAGTATCTACTCCATGTGCTAATGGGGACAGATATCTCTAAAGCCCTCAGCTCTGGGCCAGCTGCTGGAAGGGACTCAGTCATGATGATGGTGTTGATGATATCCCTGGTAATCAAGGCTATTTAATGAACACCTACTATGTACCAGGCCCTAGGTTGGGTACTTTCTTGTTTTTTGTTGAGACTGAGTCTCACTCTGTTACCCAGGCTAGAGTGCAATGATGCGATCTCGGCTCACTGCAACCTCTGCCTCCCAGGTTCAAGCGATTCTCCTGTCTCAGCCTCCTGAGTAGCTGGGATTACACGCACGTGCTACCACACCTGGCTAATTTTTGTAGAGATGGGGTTTCACCATGTTGGCCAGGCTGGTCTTGAACTCCTGACCTCAGATGATCTACTAGGCTGGGTACTTTCTACATATCATCTCATCTAGTCTCTGCCTCAGTCCTATGAGGTAGGTTCTGTTACTATCCTTCCTGTACAGATAAGGAAATACTGAGGTTTGGCAAGGGGAAGGCACTGACCCAGGCACCCACAAGAGACAACAGGGCTGTGACCCCAGCACACCCAGAGCTCTCCAGAGCCCATACCAGAGTAGCTTCTAGGTCTGTCTGCCTCTTTCAAAGATCACACTGGGCTCCAACAGCCAGCCCCTTGCTGCCCCCACCCTCACTGGAACCCTGCAACCAGCCTCCACCCAGGGCCACCTCTCATAACTTTTAATAAGAGGTAATAGCACCAAGCAGCGGGCATCAGCTTCGTTTTTAATTATCTAATTTACATTTAATTTTCCCCAACAACGTGATGCAGTTTATTAATGTTTTACCTAAGAGCATCCATTCATGGACTGAAAACACATTCACAAAACTAATGGGCATTGCTTCTGTTTTGGAGGCCCCTAGTTCAGAGTGGAGGATCCCAGCTGGGGTTTTAGGCCCTGAGACCCAGCAACCAACACAACTCCCTGCACTGCACTAATTAATAAACAAATGCCCAGTCGTGGTGGCTCATGCTTATAATCCCAGCACTTATGGAGGCAGAAGCGGAAGAATCACTTGAGCCCAGGAATTCAAGACCAACTTGAGCATCATAGCAAGACTCCATATCTACAGAAATTTAAAAATTGGCTGGGCATGGTGGCACGTGCCTGAAGTCCCAGCTACTCAGGAAGCTGAGGTGGGAAGATTGCTTGAGCCTGAGAGGTCTAGGCTGCAGTGAGCATGCTACTTGCACTCCAGCCTGAGCAAGACCCTGCCTCTGAAAAAAAAAAAAAAACCAACCAACCACATGTCCCAGAATTCTTTTGGAGCATGTCCCTTCCCTGCTAGCCTCCAGAAATAATTATTACTCTGCCAGACACTTTATGGGACTATCTCATTTAATCCTTTTCCCAACCTTTACAAACAGGTAAGGTATAAACACCTGTTTTAGAGATGGAAACACTGAGAACCAGGAGAATGAAGTGTCTTGCCCAGGGTCACACATGACAGCTGAAGGGAAGAGCTGGCATTGCAAAACTAGGGTGTGGGACACAAAGTCCACTGTCTGCACTCCAGTATTGGTTGGCCCCCTCAGAAAATCCAGACTCTGGTCCTGCAGATACTGGCTTCAAACTGTGAGGCCTTGGGTCCGTGGGAGAAGTATGCCTTGCTGTTCTCAAGATGTCAGTGTTACTGGGTGACAGGGCTAGTGGGGAGAAGTATAAGAACTCAGTGACTCAGATCAAACAGCAGTGGATCTCTCAGGCATCCCAGAGGCCAGCGTCCAGCTTTCCAGGCTTCTCAGTGCCCAGTGGCTGTGATTTCTATAATGGATTTTCCCTGGTTCCTCCTGGAGGGTCCCAGGAATGGCAAGGGGCTCCCATCTTTCTCCCATTGGCCCCTAGATGAAACTAGGCCTCCTCTAAATCAGAAATAATAAGCAGAGAAGATGATTCTAAATTTCCAGGAAAGAAGAGAGAATATGAAACCCAAAATGAAATCCTGAGCCCAGAACTGGTGGAAAGAAGACTTAGGCCCAGGGCAAATGGACGGTGTGTTTAATCATCTTGACCTTAGCTCCAACAGAGCAGTGTAAACACTCAACCCGGCCCCAGCCAGGCTGGGCAGGCAGGTAGCATGGACACTCACCCCAGTCTTGGTCAAGCCCAGATAGATGAACAATATGGGTCTCACACAGAGCCAGGCCTTGGCCAAATGGACAGTGTGGATACTCCTCTGTATCTCAACCACACCCATCCTGGATGGGCAGTGTGGACCTTCACCCTGGCCTTGGCCAAGCACTTAGCAGACAGGTATTGTCAACACTCACTTCAAGTTTCTTTTTTTTTTTTTTTTTTGAGATGGAGTCTGGCTCTGTCGCCCAGGCTGGAGTGCAGTGGCCGGATCTCAGCTCACTGCAAGCTCCGCCTCCCGGGTTTACGCCATTCTCCCGCCTCAGCCTCCCGAGTAGCTGGGACTACAGGCGCCCGCCACCTCGCCCGGCTAGTTTTTTTGTATGTTTTAGTAGAGACGGGGTTTCACCGTGTTAGCCAGGATGGTCTCGATCTCCTGACCTCGTGATCCGCCCGTCTCGGCCTCCCAAAGTGCTGGGATTACAGGCTTGAGCCACCGTGCCTGGCCTCACTTCAAGTTTCACCCAGACCCTGGGCAGAGGGCAGTATGGCCTCCCCACCCCATTCTCAGTCACGCTCACAGAACCGGGAACTTCTCTGAGATTTGATGCCACTAACGTGCTGCCCCACTGTGGGGCACAGATCTATTTTTCAACAAATGCCTGGAGGTCTCAGTAGCTCAGTTGGCCACCGCAAGGCAGGAGAGGGCCACCTGGAACTCAAAGGCCTGCAGTAGCATCCCTTGAGCCACCGTCTCTGGCCTCAGTGTACTCATCTAGAAAAAGCAGATTCTGACTCAATACATCCTTCAAGGAGTTGTCAGGACTGCTCCAGTAACTAAATGAGATGGGGCAGCTAAGGCCCTGACCCTCTACTCCATTCCTGAGCCTCCCGTCTCCCATGTAGCTCCCTTAGTACACCAAAGGGGAAACCAGGCCCAGAGAATCCAGAGGACTACCCCACAATCACATGGCAAATTGGGGTCAGAGGTGGAAGTCGACCCCACATCTGGGTCTCACATAGGGCCAGGACTTTGGGAACCTCCATGGACCACAGCACATTATGGTTAAGCAGCACCTTGATGTGTGGTCCAGGCTGGGCTTGGTGTGTGTGTGTGTGTGTGTGAGTTGTGTGTGTCTATTACTGGGAGTGGGGCGGCAGTGGACAGTGTGCTGGGGGAGCTGCTGCTGCTGTCTCCCTGGTATTTTTAGCCTTGAGAATGAGCTGAGCTCAGGGCTCTGAGCTCCCATCGACAGTGAGGGAAATGGGAAGGTCCCCACCACCCCTCCCTCCCACCAGCAGCCTGGAGCCGGGTTGGGTGGGGGTGGGCCTGAAAAGGAGCAGGCACCCCAATGACTGGGGGCAGTCAGGCCCTGACCCCCTGCACCCCTGCCCACACCCATCCAGGCCGTCCTTCCAATGCCCCATTCCCTTGGGGGTGTGTCAGCACCCAGCTAAGCTGGCAGGGACAGGTGCCCCCATCTGCCCCCTGCTAACCTCAGCTTCCCTTGCTAGGAGCTCTGGGCCAGCTCTCGCCTGCATCAGGTCAGCGCTGCAAGGTTCCCATGACAACGGATGACAGCAGCAGAGGCTGCTGGCCGCAGGGTCAGGGGTGAGAGGAGTATGGGTGGAAGAGCAGGAGAAGGGAAGGGGCCCAGCATGGGGGTGGGGGAGGGGATAGACTGAAGGACCCCCAAATTGCAGTTCCCTCCTGAGTCTTGAACCCCCAGAAAAGGTCTAGAACCATGCCTGATTGATACTGGAAGGTCCATTGCACTAATTGGGAAAGCTAGGTTCAGGAAGGGCTGGCTATACCTTTGGTCATGTGATCATGAATCCAGTTATGGGTAGGGCTTGGATGGAAATCCTATCCCCATGCCTCCCAGCCCGGGACTCTGCTGCTTCTAGGCTAGGCATGAGGTCAGATGTCCCCTTATCCCCACCTCCAGGAAAGGTGTGGGTCCTGAAGCTCTCTGACTGGCCTGGCCATTCTGTGACTTGGATTCCCCATCCTGTAATGAGTATTCAAGGTCCTCACACTAACAGATTACTTGTGATCAAGCCTAGCCCCTCACTTTATTTTTTGAGACAGAGTCTTGCTCTGTCACCCAGGCTGGAGTGCAGTGGCATGATCTCGGCTCACTGCAACCTCCACCTCTCGGGTTCAAGAGATTCTCTTGCCTCAGCCTCCTGAGTAGCTGTGATTACAGGCGTGCACTAGCACACCTAGCTAAGTTTTGTATTTTCAGTAGATATGGGGTTTCACCATGTTGGCCAGGCTGGTCAAGAACTCCTGACATCAGGTGATCTGCCCACCTTGGCCTCCCAAAGTGCTGGGATACACGCGTGAGCCACGGCGCCTGGCCCAGCCCTGCACTTTTTAACATGGGATATGTTTTCGTTCCTCTGGAAGGAGATATGTGAGAGATCAGCCTCTGGCTTACTTCCTACCTCAGTCTCAGGGACCCAGAGTGGGGTTGGGAAGTTGCCCCACATACCCAGATTGACTAAAGGCTTCACTCCAGATACATGTTAGCCCCTCCAAAGCCTAAAGGCCAAAGGTTCCAGAACCATCATTGGCTCCCACTGTCCCCAAGACAATATATACCCATTTGTCTTGGATCTCGAGATAGGCCCATCGTCCCTTGGGCTCTCTCCAGTGTGGTCTCCTCACTGCCCCAGAAGTACCAGGCTCCAAGCCTCCTAGGTAGACAGCATGGTCCTTTGAGCCTCAGCTTCACTCACCTCCTCCAAGAAGCCTTCTTGGCTCTTCCCATGCATTCAAATCTCTTGCTTACCAAGGGGTACAAGGCTAGAGAGTTCACAGGGACCTCACACAGGATTTCTCATTCCACCTTCATAGGATATCTCAAAGCAATGTTTTTTTTTGTTTTTTTTTTGTTTTTTTTTTTTGAGACGGAGTCTCGCTCTGCCGTCCAGGCTGGAGTGCAGTGGCCAGATCTCAGCTCACTGCAAGCTCCGCCTCCCGGGTTCACGCCATTCTCCTGCCTCAGCCTCCCGAGTAGCTGGGACTACAGGCGCCCGCCACCTCGCCTGGCTAGTTTTTTGTATTTTTTAGTAGAGATGGGGTTTCACCGTGTTAGCCAGGATGGTCTCGATCTCCTGACCTCGTGATCCGCCCGTCTCGGCCTCCCAAAGTGCTGGGATTACAGGCTTGAGCCACCGTGCCCGGCGAAAAGCAATGTTACTTGCTGATGAGTAAACTGAGGCCCAGAAAGGAGACTTTATAGGTCACATAGCCTGTGAATGTCCACTTGGTGCCTGGATCCAGACCCCCTTTTCTCTTGGAACTTCTTGGGGCCCCCTCTTAGCATTTGCCAGCCTGTGGCCCTGCAGCTGGGCTCCCCAAGCTCAGACCTAACAGTTCTTTCCCCAGCCCCTCATATACAACAGGCTGACCCATGTCCTCCTCCAATTCATCCATTGATTCAACATTATTGAGCATTTGGCATTTGCCAGGCAGACAAGCCCCTCCCTCCCGGAGTGCTCCTTCTAGTTCAGAATATCAGCAAGTGAACAGGTGAGTTCATCCAGTGTCATGCCAGCAGGGTTGTGATGGGAGCACTTAGGGCAGTGGGTGCATAGAAGAGGATACTCCAGCTGTGACTTACAGAGTAAAGGCCAACTCTGACCTTAGGAGTCTTCTATGCAAAACAGCTTAACCTCTCTTAGGTCCCACCTGCCTGGGGAACCTTATTCCATGTCTAAGCTCAATTCCACTTGCTGCAACCCCTCAAAGACTTTCTAAGTGAGTGACTAGCTGACAAAGGCCAGTACCCAGGTACTGACCCCAGTGCTTTATCACCCAGTAGCCTCACTCTGTACCTGCCCAGGATCTTCTCTCTCCACCACCTCCACAAGCCCCCCAGGACAGTTCAAGAGGGCTGGCTGGATAGCAGGCCCAGAGCCATCGGATCCCTCACACATCTCTTTGAGTCCCCCAAATAAATACGGCAGGTCCAGGGACCTCTTTCAGTGCCCCCCACCTCTAGCTCTATGTTAGGGAACTGGCAGGCTGGGAGAGCCATGGGAGCAGGGCCAGTAGGGCCAGCAAGAGGTAGGGCTGCTGAGCCAGGCCAGAAACTGGGGGAGGGAACGAGACCACAGGATTGCTGCTCAGTCCTCAGGGTCCCTGAGGGCCACCAAAATGGGAAGAGAAGGAAACTCAGCTCCCAAAATCCTCCCACGAGTTGGACTGAGGGCCATGAGGGCTGCGGGAGGCAGAGCAGGCTCCTGACACGGGACCCAGCACCCCTCCTCGGGGTGGGGGCCCGGAGCTCTGGGCGCCCTCGTGATGAGGCCCGCTGCAGGGCGATTAATCTTGCGAGGTCTGTGCGTCAGACCCCCACCCCCAAGCCTCCCATGGCCAACCCCGCCCGCGCTGCCCTGGGAGTTAATCTCCGCTCTGGGGGACTTCTCAGCCGCTGTCACTGCTGCATTAATTCTAGGCAGAGGGAGGCAGGAAGGAGGGGACGCAGCTGGGGGCTGGTGGGCAGCTTCCTTGGGAGGGTTTTGTGATTAAGTGGCTGGTGAGGAAGGGTCTCAAAGGATGGGGCCTGGGTCTCCTTCAAGGCCCAGCCCTGGATGAGGGGTGGGGGCATCCCTATTTTTCCCCCAGACCATCAGAGCTCTTGTACCCCTGGCCTCTAGCCCTCATCGTTCACCAGCTGAGCCCCAAATGCAGTTTGCAGTTTTGACAGCAGATGTCTCTGCTATTATGATTTATCAAAATGCTTAAGGTAAATAATGCACACATATTTATAGGAAAGGAGGAGGTGGCAGAAGGGGAGGGATTGATCAGGGTAAGGGGGCTTTGGGGCCTGAGAACTCAGAGCACTCCTGCCTCTGTCCTCAGCCCTCCCTACTTAGACCCAGGGTTGACCCCAGCCTGGCCCTGGGGAGATGGCTGGGTGACACCAAGCCAGCCCAGTCAGCAGCCCAGACTTGGCCCCCAAGAGGGCAGGGAGCGAGGCAGCCAGTGGCAGGACCTGTCTCGAAGGACCCTGCCAGGCCTGGGAGGCGGCCACCTGGGGGAAGCTGCTGAGCCAGCCTCACACCTCAGCCATGTTTCCATGGCTTCATTGCGTCCTTGCTCCTGAGGGTTCCGTCGCCTTATCAACGGCAGCGGCCACTGCTCACCCTCACTCCCAGCAGTCGCCTATGGACCCACTGCTGCAGAGCCAAACCTCAGCCACACAGGGTGCCCCTCCCGGGCAGGCCTCAAAGCTGGAAGAGGGACTAGGGACTGGGAGCCTGGTGGGAAGACACCAGGGAGAGCGGCAGGCAGGAGCCTTTGTGGATTCAGGCTGTACCCGCTTCAGGCCCCCGAAATACGCACACCCTGTCATTGCAGGGGAGGAAGCGGTGATCCTAGGTTACCCCCTAATCCCCTATCCTTGCTCCAGACTGTGACCTTTCTGAGCTTGAGAACATTTGGTTAAATAACTTAAATAAATTTATTAATAAATTAGGTATTCCAATTTGAATAGCAAAGGTATAAAAAAAAAAAAAAAAGAAGTGCAGACAAGTTTAAGTAAGTAATATTCGACCCTAATCCCACATCTGGGCACAATCACAGGCAGCGTGTGGGATGACGGAGGAGGTCCTTCCAGCCAAAGCCTGCAGCATGGCCAGGTGCTTAAGGGCTAGCTTCCGAAAGCAGACAGACCTGGCTATGTGACCATGTATGTCTCGCTACCTCTCTGAGCCTTAACTTTCTCATCTGTCAAATGGAGAGAACTGCCTAAAGCCCCCATCATAGGTTGCTGTGAGCCTGTCAGTGCAATGGAATGGCCCAGTCCCTGGCACACAGGCCACAGGCTCTATACCTTGAGGCAGGAGGATCTTGTTTAAGGCCTCTAGCCAAAGGGTACGGAGGCTCCAGGGGCTGGAGAAAGGAGGCTCTTTGTAGTAAGCTTCCCTCACCTGTGGACAGACCCCCAATTAGGCTGGAAATGCGTGACAGAAAAATAATGTCCAGAAAGAGGAGAGAATGTGTTACTCAGCCCACAGATGTTTCCTACCCCTTCCATGCGTCGGGTGCCAGCGCTGCCCTTGCTGAGCTGCAGACCACAGCCCTGAGACCAGGCGATGTCACCAAGAATGACCCGTGTTGTGATGAGCTGGGGGTGGGGGGCAGGGGGCAAGGGACACTTGACCCCGTTTGCAAGGGACAAGAAAGCTCCGAAGGCGGGAGGAAGGCATCATACAGGTGGGAGATGGCAACAGGAAACGAAGCAGCATCTGACGAAGCATTGGGAGGCTGCAGTAGGCAGCCACCTGAACCCCTCAGCTGTGCCCTGAGAGTCCAGCCGCTTTGCACCCAAGCCTGGAGCCCTGGAGGACCCGGCTCACCTCCTCTGGGACTGCCCTATCTTCACACCCTGCTGCTTGGAATCTGAGGCAGCCCTTGTTCTCTGGCAGGAGGGGAATTTAATGCCGCTGAGAGTTGGCACGTCGACAGGCAGAAAGAGATGAAAGTGTCTGCACTGGCAGCCTGGCCGGCAGCCTTGGGGGACCCTCTTGCACCTCCACCACCCTCCCCAGCCATTCTCTACTCCTGTGTGGCAGGAACAGCCCTCAAGGGAGATGTGGGCCTTTGGGGACAGGACTCCCTGCAGGGCTCTGTGACCCTAGGGGACAGCTGGGCCTCTCTGTGCCATGCCTGCAGGGTGTTAGGGCCAAGGTATGGGTTATTACCATGCTGGTGGCTGCCTATCCCTCCCCTAACCCTGGCTGGCTGTCTTCAGCAGTCCCTGGTTAGCCCAGGGCTGTGGGTGGGCAGTGGGGGGCTGGGGCCAGGCTGTGCAGTGACCTCCATCCATCCATCTCTGGCACCTGGGAGCGGGTGGGAGCCTGTGCTGCAATCAGGTCAGACCCAAGTGGCCTTGACTACAGCCGAGCCATGTAGCCATCACTGCCTCCTTTTTTGTGGCAGCACAGAGCTGGGCTGAGCCTGGGGCCCCGAGCCAGAATCTATCCCTGTTGGAGATGGTGTGGGTCTTGGCACTAACTATGAGGTGACCTTGTTGCTCTGCAAAGCACCCTGTCAAGCTCACCACCCCACAACCCCTGGCTATGTTGTCCTTCTTTCTTGGAACACAGAGAGGTAAGGGCACTTGGCCAAGGTCATTCAGCAAGGACACACACATACACACACAAACACAAACATGGCTTTGACACATGGTGACCAAAAAATAAGCAGGAACCCATGTGTCCAGACTCCCAGGCCCCCTCTCCATTCTTTTGGAAGCACCTGGTCTTTCTCCCAAGGTAGCCAGGAACCTGGGTTCTAATCAGGTCCCTGCTACCATCTTGTTCTTGTTCTTGGGGAAGTCATATACCCTCTCTAGGCTTCAGTTTCTTACCAGTAAAATGGGTAATAGTCCTGTCCTGATGACCTCCGGGGACTAAAGAAGTAAACTTACTGGACAAACTGAAACCACCCCTGGGCCTCCAACCAGCCTTGGGCCAAGGGGAAGTACCCATACAGACATCCCAGCTCCTGGCCCACAATCACCCAGTATAGCCGCAGGACCTATCCTGCTTCCTTCTTCCTGCACAGCACAACCACAGCAAGCTCAGAGCAGAGGGTCAAAGGCCCCGTCTGGAGTCCTGAGTCAAGTCCAGGGCATGGGACAGGGGCCTCAGTCTGGGTGGGGGATAAAGGCGGCTAGAGACTAGGTCAGGCTGACTGGCTGCTGTCGGGGGAGGGGGCGCCTGGCAGGCGCTGGGCAGGCTGGGGTAGGGGGAGGCCTTTGGCGGCCTCAGAGAACAAAGAGGCCGGGGTTGCCAGGATATTCTGTGGAGCTGAAGCCGGTGGTGATGGGGCTGGGAGAGGGGCCGCAGCAGCCGTGGGAACTGCGCCTGCTGCCCCCATGCCAGCTCCCCCATCCAGAGTGGGCCTCAGGGCCATGCGAGGGCGCAGGCTGCGGGTGAGAGGGGCTGTCAGATCCCCCACTCTCTCCCCAGAGATGCACGGCTTTCAGGGTGGAGACCCAGGAAATGCTGGAGGCAGACACACAAGGCAATAGTGTCAGCATCACTGAGAGGATCACAGGTCCACACTGACACAAAGCCATGACCACACACCCAGGGTGATGTAGGCAGTATCACAGGGTCACACCATAGTCACACAGAGACATCACACACACACAATCCCTGGTCAGTCCCAGCCCACATCCATGATGGCCACACAGACACAAAGTCACACACTTATTGAATCACCCAGTTTTGCCACAGGGTCACACAATGCCATGTGTATTGTAAACCCAAAGTTATACACTCACATAGAATCACCCAATGTCACACACTCATATAGAATCACCCAAAGTCACACATTCAGTTGTACAAGCCGGTATCACACCAGGTCTGTTACAGAACTGTACAATGTCACAAGATCACACATGCAATGTCACAGAACATTCCAAAGTGTGGCCACTGACATACACCAACCCATAGCCACAGGTCTCACATCTGAGTCTCCAATACACTGTCACAAACCCATCTGCATATCATACCCAATGTCACACATAGCCACATTACTGCACAAAGCCTCACGCAATTGTGAGGCCCTTAAAGCATCTCTCACACACACACACACACACACACACACACACACACACACACACTCTCCATGCAGGGCTACCTGGAGGCTGGACTTGTCTCCAGCCCAGTGTGTGCACGCAGCCTCTCAAACCCCCACCGTTCTATGTCCAGAGCTGGCTCTGAATGCCAGATCACCCAGAGGAAAGGCTCCTGGGTCACCAGGAAGTCAGTTTCCCAACTGTAGCAGAGGAGAGGTGAGGGCACCTGAGGCGAGGGGAATTGGGTACACAACCCTGCCAGGGAGCCTGCCTCTAAGGATGTCTCCATCAGCCAGGGAACAGCAGGGGTGAGCCTACAACAGACAGAGGACAAGATATAGAGATGGAGAGACAGGAGGGGCAGAGACACAGAGAGGCTTAGAGATCAGGAAAGATGGAGACCCAAAGACACAGGAGCGTCAGGGACTGAAAGAGACCTTCAGGACATGCAGAGAGTGAGCCAGAGACAGACAAAGCTGGTGCAGGCTGGGGTCGGCCTGCACCCAGATAGGGGAAGGGCCAGAGGCTTGGCCACTCTATGGAGGTGGGGGTGGCCAGGGCTTCAGGGAGGACACACAGCCGGGCAGAAGGTGAGGGACATCTTGGTGAGATTTAGGTGAATAATAGTTTAAAAATAGCAACACCAGCTGCCATTGACAGAGCTTACTACAAGCCAGGTCCTTCCCAAGTGTGATCGCATTTCATCCTCAGGCAACTTTATGGGGGAAACAATTATTGTCCCGTTTCCCAGATGAGGTAACTGAGTCCTCAGCATGTTTTCAGCCAGCCTCACAGCTGTCCCCACCCCTGGCCTCCAAACACAGAGGGGCTGGCTTACCATTTCCACAAAGCAGCGTGAAACTGGAACAGGTGAGGAGCTCTGAGCTTCGGCTGTGTGCTGGGGAGTGGGCTCAGGAGACGCGTTGGGCTGTGGGTTGGCACACTGAAAGGTACAGGCCGGCTGAGTCACAGCACCCCCTCGGGGCTGGCACCAGAGCCATCCACCCCACACCTGTAGGTGTGCCAACGAGGGCCGGCTGAGGCCATCTGCAGCCTGTGTGCTGCCAGCAGCGGGCGGGGGCAGGAAGGGGCCTCCTGCCCAGTGCCCCCTGCTGGCCAGGCTCCCCCCACTCCCCACGGGAGGACTCTCCCCACCCTCCTCGAGGTTCTGGAGGTGCCGCCGTTTGCCTTGTGCTGGGGGTGAGGGTGCCCCCCAGCTGCAACGCCTCCCCCTACTCCCTGCTGGACACCCCCCTTCGGCAGAGCCGCCTGGAGAGATCACAGGCGGCCACATGAAAGGGAATTTTTCCCAGGCAGAGCTGAAGTTGAAAGCTGCCTCCCACCGCCCCTGCCTGCCCCCGCTGTGCCAGGCCGGGCTGCTGAGGCCCTGGTGCTCGAAGGGAGCTTGTGACACCTGGGAAGGGGTTGGGGGTCAGCGCCACCCCCACCCAACATCGCTGCTTTCTCCTCTCAGGACAATGGCAGAGATAGCCCATCTCCCCCACCTCACTGCTCACTCAGCCTCAGAAATCGCTCCAGCTCTCACCCACCTGAAGCCAGGGCCCAACACTGTCAGGAAGTCCTTCCTCAAGTCTAGCCTCCATCTCAGCCAGGCTCAAAGCAGCTGGATGACAAGAACGCTCCCCCAGAGGATGGCTAAGCCTCCTCCTTCAGGTTGGCCTCTGTGATGTACAGGGAGGGGCATGCCACTGCCACCCCTTCCTGTTCAGGCTGCCCTGGCCCAGACCATGTGGCTGTGTGGTGACTTCCCCAGACATTTGACCTCTGAGGTCCCCGACAACCTTGTACCACAAACTCTCTGAGAGTGGGGACAGTCAAAGCCAAGGACACCCCTATAACTCAGTCTAGCAGCCCTCAGGCCTAAAGAGAAATGGGCGTGTATGCACAGCCAGGTCCCCACGAAGCTGAGCTGAAACTATTCCCTGGAGAATGACATTGGTGGCTTCGGGAACACCAGATCCCTGCCAGGTAAGAAGAAAGAAAGAAGACGCTGAACAGGCGGCTCAGCCTTACCCCCACCCACCTTATGCTGCTGGTTGCTTTACTCATCGGGCCCTGATGAACTTTGGTAAACAGAGGTGGCCCCAGGTGAGTGAAGGTCCCTGGAGGTCCAGGTTCTGGGGCATGGGGTGCAACCAGGCAGATGAGGTACTCTGGTACCAGTGACTTCCAGATTAAGAGCCTTTCCCTCCTGTCTGCTGGGCTGGTTGCTCCTGCTCTTGCCCATTCTGGATCCAGAGGCCTCTATTCCCCAAGAAATTCCCTTTCTAAATGTCCCTGGGCCATCCTTCTTCCTCCTCCAGGTGGTCCCAGACAACCCCTGCTCAAGAACGGCCCCCAAGTCAGCCCCCCAAAACCGGAGAGCAAGAAGCCAGCGGTGCTTCGTGACACAAACATGCATTCGTTTTATTCACAAAACAGCCTGGTTTCCTAAAACAATACAAACAGCATGTTCATCAGCAGGAAGCTGGCCGTGGGCAGGGGGGCCCAGGCCGCAGGGGGCCCCCTGGGCACCCACCCCCACCGGCAGGGGACCACGCAAAGAAGCCCTTTCTTCTGTTGCCATTAGAGAGGCCAGAAAAAAAGGACTTATTTTCTCTAAGAAAAGTAGCCAGGATTGGAAATATCGAGACGGGGCTCCCCAGATCGCAAAGGATAAACGAACAGAACTTTCATTTTTTTTTTTTCCAAAATCATCACTGTTGGGGTAGGGGATCCCAGTCTGGGGACTGTGGGTGCAGCTCAGCCGGCCTGGTGCTCCCTCCCCTTCTGCGAGCTCCCTGCTGGCAGCTCTGCACGCGTGGATGGATACAGAGGGGCTTCTACACGGCGCCATCAACATTCTCTTTATGAACGTGAGTGGATTCTCCAGGCAAACTATGCACTATTTCATGGTCGGAAAGAATCAAAGGAAGTTTAAATGAGGGTGGAGTTAAACTGTGCTAAATTACAGTAGTGCTTATTAGTAACTAGATTTCAAAAGGTTACAGAAAATTTACATTCTCTACACAAAAACTGCATCTCCTGCACAGACAACATCGACATCGACACAGGAAGGAAACTGATTGTCCATTCTTTGCCCAGGAAGTCTCGGTACTTTATAGATTCGTCTTTACCTCTTTTTTGTTGTTGTTCTTCCGAAAAAGCAGTTAAAAATTTTTTTCTTTTCTTTTTCTTTTTATACTAGGGACGTGGAGATGTTAAAACGACAACAAAAAATATATATATAAAAACAGGAATGAAATCTGTGAGAGAATATTTTTGGTTCTAAAGACGGGTGCATCCGTTTGTCTTCGCCCGAATCCCTTGCTGGAGACCACACGAGCAGTGACATTGCACGGAGAGGGCAGCTTTGGGTTCCGCCGCCGTCACTGAAACCACCGGAAGGCGGCTCCTGTCGGAAGCATCACCTTCTGGCGGGGGCAGGAGACAAAAACAAGGAGAGAGTTCAGTCAGGGTCCGGGTAGGCCTGGAGCAAAGACGTTCCCCCGTGGATGGCCTCATGGCGGAGGGACAGGCATGGAGGAAGAGCAGCCACCCCTCGGAGCTCCTGCCACCCCAGCCAGGCCAAAGGAGGAGCTCGACCTGCTGGGCTGCTGGAAGGCCCGGAGGACTCTGAGGCCTCCTGAGCCACTGTGCCCAGGAACCCTCCTTCCAGAGAGGAAGACCCTTCCCCTGGCCCAAAGGCAACAGCACCAGGTGGCTGTGGCATGTTTCCGTAAATGAGCGTGCAAGCACGTGCGGCGGATGTGCATATGGGTGTGTGCCTCGTGCTATGCTGAGCTGTGCGGTATGGAGCTGTGGGAGGTGGGTATTTGGGCTATTTCTCAAGCAGCCGTGTCTACGTGTGTGTGCATGTGTGTCTACACTGGACTAAAGTGGGTGCCTTTGTGTGTACATAGGAGAGCAGAAAGGGAAGGGCTGGGGCTGGGGCTGGGGCTGGGGCTGGGGCTGGGGTTGGGGTTGGCGTTGGGTTGGGGAGGGTAACCAGGAGGCCATGGCTGGGATACACCACTGTTGTTTTCCAACCATTCTGGACATTTGCGTCAAGCCCACTCGTAGAGGGGCGGGGATAGGGGCAGGGACTGCAGGCTGAAAAGATGCTTTTGTACCCAGGCCTGGCACTCCAGCTAGGTTGCTGCATCCAGGGGCACAGGGACGGGCCCTGCCACAGGGATGCAGAGATAGCAGCATGGGAACCCCTTGCCTTCTCCAAGCCAATCCCACAGTGGCTAGGTCCTTGACCACCTGGGCTCATGGTCACCTTCCCTTACCCCGGCCCCAAAAATCTGTCAAGTAGGTGCCCAGACCAAGGGTTCTTCCAGGCCTCAGAGCAGGGCACCCAGCACTGGAGCAGCTCTATCCTTGGGTGGCCTTGGGGGAAAAATGGCCCTGGAGGGGCAAATGAAGGGCTTAAGGGCACAGAGCCTGTGAAACAGAATCCCTTAAACAGGGCAGGGGAGAGACGCAGAGTTCTAAGTCATGGACTGGATGCTTTAGGCCATGTCTGAGCATCAGAAACTTAGGACCTGGCCGGGCGCAGTGGCTCAAGCCTGTAATCCCAGCACTTTGGGAGGCCGAGACGGGCGGATCACGAGGTCAGGAGATCGAGACCATCCTGGCTAACACGGTGAAACCCCGTCTCTACTAAAAAATACAAAAAACTAGCCGGGCGAGGTGGCGGGCGCCTGTAGTCCCAGCTACTCGGGAGGCTGAGGCAGGAGAATGGCGTGAACCCGGAAGGCGGAGCTTGCAGTGAGCTGAGATTCGGCCACTGCACTCCAGCCTGGGCGACACAGCAAGACTCCGTATCAAAAAAAAAAAAAAAGAAATGAAACTTAGGACCTGTATGGAAATATCAATACCTGACCCAGAACCCCAGGAGAGGAATCAGAATTCCAGGGCCTGGCTGAGAATGCTAGGTCCTTACCTGGAATTTCAAGCTTGCCTTGCAAATTATGGCCTGATGGAATTCTCAGAATGTGGTTCTGACTTTTGGGGCAGTAAACTGGTGTCTCGAAGCCAGACCCCCAGACCCCAAGGATGGGGGGGCATCCCCCAGACACTTGCCCAGGTAGGAAAGGTGGGGTCAGGGGATGGGGGTGGGTTTGGACTGCCAGACAGACACAAGAGCCCACACACCTCCCTCTAAGGCGCCGTTACCTCCAGAGCAGCGGAAGGCTTCTTTTTGAGTTCCTCACATTTTCTGAATTTGCAAATCTGATGGCCAGTCTTTCGGTTCCTACAACTGCTGCACTGCTCGCAGTTGATGCGCCGCCGGCAGGGCGCGCACATGCCGCAGCGTTTCCGCTTCTTCTTGCCGGAGCTGATGGCAGAAGCCAGCTCTCCCTGCATGGGGTACTCGGCCAGGCCCGCCATGTGCAGCGCGCTCTCGGCCAGGAACACACCTGCCGGGGTCATAATGAAGAGGCCTGGGTTGATGGGGAAAGCGCCCAGGTAGGGGAAGTCGGACTGGCCATTGAGGGCTTCGGCACCTGCCACAGCCTCCATGTCAGGCAGGCCAGCACCCGCCTCGCTCATCAACGGGAGGTGCTCCTGCACCACGCGCTTCAGCATCTCCGTGGACTGCGCAAACTGCTGCAGCGTCAGCTGTCCCTCGGCTGCCAGCTCCGTGGCCCGCTCTGCCTTGCTCAGCAGGCTGGCCACAGCACCACTTTTGTGCTTTGAGGTAGGGTTGCTTTTGTCCACTGCCATGGCCGCTGCCAGGTCATGCCCATTGGCCAACAGGGAGGCAGCAGCTGCAGCTGCAGTGGCCTTGTCAGCAGACTCCCCGCCCATCATGCTGCCACTGCCACTGCCACTGCCACCACTGCTGCCAAAAGAAGAGTAGTGGGAGAGCGGGCGGGAGCGGCGCAGGCTCTTGTTGAGGGGCTCGCTGATGATACCACTCTTGTTTCGACGCTCGGGGGGTGGTGCATCATCTGCCACGGAGGCTGGTGCAGCGGCAGCCACTGCTGCACTCTTGTCTGCTGCTCCTGCCTTTGGGCCACTGCTGCCACTGCCACCGCTGGCATTGGTGTTGCTGCTGCTACTGCCGCCGGTGTCCTGGGAGCCACCGCCGAGGCTCGACATGGTGGGGCCGAGGCCCAGACCCTGCTGAAGAGGGAGCCTGCCAACTGCCAAGGGTCCACAGACCAGGACCTGGCCCTGCTGCCCACAACAGAGATGCCTGGTGGGCCTCGCTGCTCAGGGCAGGCACATGGTCAGGTGTCCAGGTGGAAATGTCTTCACTCTGTCACAACAAGAGGATATAGGGTCAGGGCAGCAGTGAACACCTCCCTCTTCAACATCGCCACCACCGCCACTATCAACTGTCCTGTCATCCTGACCACCATGAGCTTGACCAGGCATTTATTAAGCATGAGATCCACCCTGGTGAGAAATTTCTTATTTGTACTATCTCAGTTAAGATCCACAAGAACTCTAGAAGCAGTGGCTGGTAATTCTCTACTTTATAGATGATGGAAACAAGATTTAGGAGAACTACCACTCTATGAACACACAGACACCAAGTGGCATGGTGGAGGCCCTAGTCCAGGCCTCCGCAGCCCAAATCTGCCCTGCTAGAGTCTAGGAAAACCTGCCGGACGCAGGCAGTCCTTCTCGTGCTGGGGTGGGAGAGTGTGGGAGATGCTTATTAGCTGGGTGCAGTGGCTCACGCCTGTAATCTCAGCACTTTGGGAGGCAGAGGCAGGCAGATCGCTTGAGCTCAGGAGTTTTGAGGCCACCCTGGACAACATGGTGAAGCTCTTATCTCTGCAAAAAATACAAAAGTTAACCAGGTGTGGTGGTACATGCCTGTAGTCCCAGCTACTCAGGAGACTGAGATGGGATGACTGCTTGAGCCCAGGAGGTTGAGGATGCAATGAGTTATAATCATGCCACTGCATTCCAGCTTGGGGACAGTGAAGCCCTGTCAAAAACAAAAAACAAAAAACAAAAAACAAAAACAAAAACAAAAAAACTACCTCCACATCCTAATCTTCATTCTCTGTCCGAGGGGAAGAGTGCTTAATGGTACAGATCATACAGTCTGGAAGGCGGCCCCTGAATCCTCATCTGGGGATTCCTAATACACATCAGTTATTTCAAGGCTCTGACATGTCCTGCAGGCAAAGGAACCTGGTTGCCTTTGTGTAACCCAGAGCTTGCTAATGAGTGCAGAACACTTATTTCAGGGATCTTCTCCCCTCCTACAGGGCGAGCAGCACAGGGCCAGAGGACAAACCGTCCCCTGCCACAGTGAGAGGACATGCTTGTGCACACCCTGGCACACGCTTCCTCCTCAACCCCCGAACCACAATCATTATCGTCTCAGACCCCATTCTTGTCTCTACTCAGGCCTCACTGTGGTGCTCTGGCCTCGCTCCCAGATTCGGGGGGGCGGAGGCCTCACAAGGCCTGCAGAGTAGGGCCTGGGTGGAGGCCTCAGTGAGAACCCAGAGAGCCGGGGTGGGCTGTTGCCAGGAGGGGCCTCTGGCTGGGGCAGGCTGGCACTGAGGAGTAGGCATGACCCTCAAGGGAGTGGAGCCCAGCAGGAACCTGTCCTCTGGCCACCTCCATGTCTCCGAGGCAGCCCTTCATGGGACAGGGCCTGCTCTACTCAGGTCTCAAGGTTAAGGCGTCTGAGCTGCCTCCTCAGCTGAAGGAACTGGGCCAGATGGAGCAGGGCGGCAGTTTCCTCATCAGTCCTGGCTCTCCAGCCTCCCTTCCGTCTGCCTGCTGTGGCCTAGCATCCCCCAGGAGAGGGGTGGGAGGACAGGGCCCAGCCCCAGAGCAGCTGGCGGCTCAAGGGGGAGGCGCACATCTGGCGGGCCCCATTGCGCCCTGGGCTTGAGGGCAGCACACACTGGATCTTTGTCCCCAGGCAACCCCACCACCCCCCTAGTCACAGGACTCAAGCCTGTCCCAAGAGAGCATCTAGTCCAACCCTCTGCATTTACAGAGGGGGAAACTGAGGCCCCCAAGTAGGGGAGAGGGAGGCTTCCCCAGGACTAAGGAGTGGCCAAAGAGGACTGCGTGTGGGGAAAGGAAAAGCTCTGTCTCTAGGGTAAGAAGAGTAGCTGGCATCAACAGCCAGGTACTCCCTCTCCCTCCCCAGTGGGCACCGAACCACCTAGGGCTCCTTCCTTGCAGGGGGAAATGGGTGGGGAGGAAGAGCTGGGCAAGCTGGCAGATTCCACCAGGACAGAGCCGGGGGGCCCTGGCAGAAAATCCATGCTGGGCTGGGAGGCATCAGAGGTCAGAGCTGAAGCAAGAAGACCATGTGTGTCCAAAGATAGCTGTGTTCCTTCCCACTTAATAAGGGCCAAGACCAGGATGGTCTTTTCAGCCCCTCTCCTCAGAGATTGGTGACCCCTACAGGAATTAGTGACCCTGGCTAGGTGTTGGGGACCAGGGTCAGTGAGATCAGAGACAGAAACCATCAAGTCAGCTCATCCAGCTCCTGCTCAACTAAGCACATCTGCCCTGCCCCGGATGACAACGCCGGCAGCCCAGATACTGGGTGAGGGGAGAAGGCAGAAGGCAGGTGTCTTGTGGGCTGGCGTGATGGGGAGGAGGGCAGGCTGTGCCCCAGACCCTGTGTGCATCCCCCGCCTCTGCGGCCTGCTGGCTGGTGGCAGAAATCGATAGCTGCATTAACGCTGCTCCTGCTCTGCTCGCTCGCCCCCTCCCTCCTCCCAGCTCCAGGATCTGGCTCTGCGTGCGGGGTGGGCAGGTCAATTAGAAGTCAGCTCCCTCCAACACAGCCAGCCTGCGCTCAGGGCTGGCGCTCTGGCTGAGTGTCTCGGCTTTTGTCTCTGTCCTGAGTCTCTCCTGGTGGGGACCAAACCTCATGTTCTGTTCCTCTCTTGGAATTTCTCTGATCTTCCACTATTCTGTCCTTCCTCAGGGCCCACCCACCCCCACCCTCTGAGGTCCTGGGACATGCTAAGCTTGGGACCAGAGGATGTGATATGTCACCAAACAGGTGCTGCAGGCAGAACACTATGGTTTTTCAGTCACAGAAGTAGGAGGGAGGTGGGCACACAGGGGGACTGGCTCACAGGGACAACTCTGTTTTCAAATCCAGAGTGGACAGACATGAACATCTGGTCCTCAAGCTTGTTCCAAATCGACCCTGGTACCTGGCTCATCTTCTCCTTCAGATCTTAGGAAAAACTGATGCCCTGGTCCCAGTGGACCACTGACCAAAAATCCCATTTGCCCTACTCATGGAAGGGGGGGACATAGAGGGGACGTTCTCCCAGGTCCCAGCCTTCTACTCTAGGGTGCACAGCCACCCCCTTCCAGGCCAGGAAGGGCCTGGCAGTGCCCAGGCAGCAGGGGAGGAGTCAGGGCTGTGTTGAAGCAGAGCGGGAATAAGCGGGAGGGAAAGCTGGCGGGCAGGCGGGCGGCGGCGGGCGCATCCATCATCGGCCCTGCCAGGAACGCATCCAGCCCCCAAAAAGAAATACTGCGCCTGAGGAGGGACAACAAAGGGCTCCGTTTCATCAGCAATGCGGAGCCAGCGCCCCGCCGCCCCGCCAGCCGCGGTCAGCCCACAAAGGACCCCTTTGTCCATGCAGGAGCCGGCCAGCCGGGCGCTGGGACCAGGGGCTGACGGGCGGGGACAGAGCACGGGGGGCTGAGGGGGGGACAAGTTACGGAAAGCTGGGGGGCAGAGGGGCATGTGGGGGCAGAACAGAGACAGGTGGTGGGGACAGAATCTTGAGACAGAGAACTAGAGGGGTGGGTCAGAGAAAAGGAGAGCTCGAGAGGAGGGGGCAGAGGGTCAAGGTTAGTGGAGACAGTGTCATGGGAAGCAGTGTCTGGGGCAACAGGGTTCAGAGACCCAGGGACCCAGGACACCTTGTCTAGGCTCAGGGACTTAAGGGTCTAAAAGACAAGTAAACAGCCTTGAGGAGGGAGTCCCAGAAGGCAGCTGGGCATGCCCATAGGAGAGGGACGCAGAGGGAAGGGTAGAGGAGAAGTGCCGAGGACACCAGATCAGACCCACTGTGTAGCCCAAGGCCTGAGAAGAGAAGGTGGGGAGGAGATGGGGAGGAGAGTGGGGAGAAGGACTAGGGGGGAGGTGGGGAGGAGGGCTTGGGGGAAGGTGGGGAGGAGGCTGGGGAGGAGGGCTGAGGAGGAGGTGGGGCAATGGGTTCTTGACCCCAGAGCATGGCTGCAGGGCCCAATGCCTCCTGTAGGCTCCAGCTCACTGGCTGAGCTGGAAAGAGAGGGAGAGTCATACCTGGGGCCACCCTCCTGGCAGTAGAGGCCACCCCGTGCCTCTACCCTAAGGCTCTGGCCAGCCCCAGAAGGCAGGGAGCCTGCCCCCTTCTAGCCAGCCCCCACCACCTGTGTTGCCACTCCGGTTTCCTTAACCAATGGATCCTATCAACTAGCATTTACTGAGTATCCACTGTGTCCCATGCCCTGTGTTTTTATGCTTTACAAGTCTTAGCTCCTGAATGCCTCCCTAGAACCTGGGGAAACAAAAACTAATTGCCAATTTCAGACATGAGGAAATTTAGGCTCAGAGAGGTTCAAGCTGTCAGTCTGAGGTCAAACAGCTGGTGCCTAGCAGGGGTAGAGCTTGAACCCAGAGCCCAAGTGTTAGTCACCCTGCTCTGTGGCCACCTTGGCAACTGACAAAGTGGCCCACGGCAGGTGACCTAGGTACCCCTAAGGCTGCTCTTACTCCCCAGGATTGTTACCGTGCCTGTCACCTCTCCGTGGTTGGGGGCAAGCTGTCACAGACCCCAGGAGAGTGCCCCCACCTGGGGGACTTGGAGATGCCCAGGGCCCGGAATGCTAAGCCAGTGACATCATAATGCCAGCTGGCAGTGAGGTCACTGGAGGTGGTGGCAGTGCCCTTATTCAACCCTCAGCCCTAGAAGAGCCTCACTTCACCCCCTGCAGGGTTCAATCTTGAACTTTTGGGCCAGAAAGCACTGGGAAGGAGGGGACATCCTGGGATGAGATGGTGCCATCTGCATACAGACATGTACACAGGTGGCCCACAGCTGGATGTTCTAGATATTCATTTGCACACATCTTCCCTGCACGTACCCGGAGAGCAGCCCTGTACCTTATGATACCGGAGAGACAGCAGAGCACAGACTCAGACTCCAGCACTGTCTTCCAGGAGCACACAGGAGCTGGGCCCATAGTCACATGAACCAGTGTGAAACAAGAGCCGGAAGGGGACACAGTGAACTATCTGGGGCCTTCCTGGAGGAAGGGACTGCTAGGCTGAGAGTTAAGGAGAAGGAGAAGCAACGAGAGGGGACAAAGGCATGAAAGAGAGCCTAGGCAGGCGGGGAAGTGGGCGTGAGGTATGTCTGTGAGGCTGACAGGGTCCCAACTGTGCAGAGCCTTGAGACCAAGGGCAGGATTTTTATTATTATTATTTTTTAAATTTTTTAGTAGGGATGAGGTCTTCCTATGAGGATCACGCAATCCTCTTACCTGGGCCTCCCAAACTGCTGGGATTATAGGCGTGAGCCACTGCGCCTGGCTGGCAGGATTCTTAAAAAATGGTTTTATCGAGGTATAGTTTACATACTATAAAATTCTACCACATTAAAGTATACATATAATTTAATGACTTTTAGTAAATCTACAGAGTTATGCAACCATCACCACTATCAAGGGCAGGGTTTGACCAAGGTACCATCCCCCCTCTATTCCTTGCTGGCTGACCAGCCTTGCAGCCATCCTGCCTACCCAGGGAGGCTTGTGGAAGAGGCTGTGTTTCAGGACCACCAACACCAGCCCAGCCGAGCTGCACATCCTGGCTCAATGCACCACTTTCCACGCTTCCATGCAGCACTTGACACCCCCGACTTGCCCCCTCCCCACCACCTTGGTGGGCTGGTCTCCTTGGCCTCCAAGTGAGGCAAAATAGGCAGACAGGCTGATGGTGCGCAAAGCAGACCACAGGCTATGGTGGTTGAACCAAGCCGGGCAGCGGGGTGGAAGGGAGGGTGTTCCGTCTCTGATTTCCATGATTCAGCCTGGGGAGTTTCCAGAGGGAAAAAAAGAAGTCCTGCTCAAGCCCAGGGAGACTGGTCTTGGAGGCAGGGAGAAATGCAGCCCCAGGCGGAGAGCACAGGGCACACATCCAGCTATGGATGGACACACACACCCCCACACACTGGCCACTGTGAGCACCCAGTGGGTTGACTGGGGTGAGACATGGCCTCAACCCCACCAGAGTCACCCCAAGACTGACTGCCAAAGACAGAACAAGGGACAGCATTTCTATGTCCCTGACTCCACACCCCTGACCCTCTTACACCGCTCCTCCCGGGGCAGGTACCAACCATGCCTTGGCCCGAGGACTAAAGGGTTTGTGCTGGGACACAAGGGTCTGAGCAAACCTGGAGTACGTACAGCTCTGTTTTCTCCCTCTTTTTTTTTTTTTTTTTTTTTGTTGACGGAGTCTTGCTCTGTCACCCAGGCTGGAGTGCAAAGGCCTGATCTCGGCTCACTATAACCTCCACCTCCCGGGTTCAAGCAATTCTCCTGCCTCAGCCTCCAGAGTGGCTTGGATTACGGGCGCACACCACCACACCTGGCTAATTTTTGTATTTTTAGTAGAGATGGGGTTTCATCATGTTGGCCAGGCTGGTCTTTAACTCCTGACCTCAGGTGATCCACCTACCTCAGCCTCCCAAAGTACTGGGATTACAGGTGTGAGCCACCGCACCCAGCCAGACTCTGTTCTGTTTTACAGGGCTCCCCAACACAGCTGGAGGAGGGGATCAGCCCATTCATGAACAGCAACACTGAGGCCCTGGGCAGGATGTATGTTCTTTTTTTTTTTTTTTTTTTTTGAGACAGAGTCTCGCTCTGTCGCCCAGGCTGGAGTGCAGTGGTGCGATCTCGGCTCACTGCAAGCTCCGCCTCCAGGGTTCACGCCATTCTCCTGCCTCAGCCTCCCAAGTAGCTGGGACTACAGGCGCCCGCCGCCACGCCCGGCTAATTTTTTGCATTTTTAGTAGAGACGGGGTTTCACCGTGTTAGCCAGGATGGTCTCGATCTCTTGACCTTGTGATCCACCCGCCTCAGCCTCCCAAAGTGCTGGGATTACAGGCGTGAGGCACCGCGCCCGGCCAGGATGTATGTTCTGACCTGGGGCTCTAGGGAGTGAGATGCCTGGTATGCCTCTGATAAAGACAGGCCCTTTCCTCAATAGGCACCTCTCTCAGGCCAGGTTCCTTTCCTGGAAGAGTCAAAGTTCAGGAAGACCCTTCCTCATTTTTTGACCGTGGGAAAAAACTGGCCTCCGAGACAGTTTTCCCATTTGTCACATAGGACCAACCACAGCTAACAGGTACGGGGCTCTTCCTACGTGCCACACTGTCCATGCTTTATCTCACGTTATCCTCATACCTCATCTCTAAAGGAAGTCCTATTATTGCCCCATTTAGAGCAGGCAATTTTATTAAGCAGGTGTGATGACGCCCTGCCTATCTGGGATCCCCTGAATCTTGTAGTAAACATTTCCCAATGTGGTGATCTCTGAGCTGACACCAATCAGAAATTAGGGCCCATGTACCCCCTCAGGACCTCCCTCCTGATGGGCCTCACCATGGGACAAGCCAGGGAAGGCTAGCCCAGGGATACATGAGCCAAGAAATCAGAGATGGGGCACTGTTCTTCTGGGGCTCCTATGTGAGGTGTGTTTGCGTGTCTGGGGTTTGGGGAGGCATATGTGCATAGGACTGGCTAGGGAACTGGAGTCCTGAGGTCTAGGTTTGTGGCTCCACCCTGTCGCTCCCTGACTAGTGACTTTTACCAAGCTCTTTCCCCTACTAAGCCTATCTCCCATTTGTAAAATGGAAACAAATGGCTCTTGCTCCTCACCCCAAACTACTGGAGGAGTCACGATCCCAGGGCATACTATGGGGAAGGAGGCAGAGATACAGAGGGAATAAAAAAAGGATTCCAGACAGTGATCCCCTCCACCCTCCAGACCTCAGGAGGAAGGCCCCAGAGGCCCCGATCAGTCACTGATATGATCTGCAGGTAGGAAACTGATTTGAGAGAAAGGTTTTGAGCAGGACGCAGGGCTGAGACTGAACCCTAGAAGAGGTGAGACCCACTGGGGCAAGGAGCATCCAGTCCCTTCTACTCTTAAGTTCCCCAGAGGACATTAAAATAAACAGCAGGTCCTGGCCAGGTGCAGTGGCTCACGCCTGTAATCCCAGCGCTTTGGGAAGCCGAGGCGGGTGGATCATCTGAGGTCGGGAGTTTGAGACCAGCCTGACCAACATAGAGAAACCCCATCTTTACTAATAACACAAAAATTAGTCGGGCACGGTGGCGCATGCCTGTAATCCCAGCTACTCGGGAGGCTGAGGCAGGAGAATTGCTGGAACCTGGGAGGCAGAGGTTGCAGTGAGCCAAGATCACACCACTGCACTCCAGCCTGGGCAGCAAGAGCAAAACTCCACCTTGAATGAATGAATAAACAAACAAATAAATAAATAAATAAATAAAAATAAACAGCAGGTCCTAATAGCGCACACTCACTGTTTGCCAGGCACTGTGCTAAGCATTTCACATGCATTTTCTCACCAGATTCTACTACCATTATTATTATCCTCATTTTACAGATGAGGCAACTGAGGTTCAGGGACATAAAGTCACCTGCCTAAGGTCACAATGTCAGTAAGTGGCAGAGCCAGGATTTAAATCCAGGTCTGTACGACTCCAGGGCCTGGTGCTCCAACCCTGGCTGAGGGCTCCACAGCATATGGAGGGAAGACTTCAGCTAAAGGGTGAGGTTCAGTTCAGCTCTCAGCTTGGGGAAATCCCCTAGGTTTCCCTTGGGTCCTGGAGGGTGGCTCTCAGGGCCCTGTTGCAGAGAAGTCTGCAGCTGTACCCCATGGCCCAGGAAAAGATGGGGAAGGGGCTGCGGGTGGGCCAGACGGGCCAGGCTGGGCCAGAGCTCCGGGCATTCCGGCGGCCTCCGCAGGAAGCAGAACGGGACGGAAACCGGCTCCTGCCTCCTCCCCCAGAATCCTGTGGGCAGCCCAGCCGGCCGCACAGAGGCCCTCTTTGTGCCTGCCCCAACCCGCCACCCGCGCTGGCCCAGGGTTTTGAGTTTCCTGGGGGGTGGGGGCCCAGCCACTGCTAAGCCTCCATCTAGCTCCCCTCCTGGGGGCAGCCACAGCAGTCCACAGCTGGAGGAGGAAGAGAGGGGATGGCCAGGGCCACTCTAGAGACCCTGGGGGCCTGGAGTCTGCCCACACCCCATTCCTCCAACATTTACACACCCAAATCAGGGGCTGAAGGTGGGAAGAGGGACCCAGAGACAGAGTTGAGGTCACCCCCCAGAGTCTGCCTCTGCCAGCAGCCACCAAGCCTGTCACGACACACCTGGAACCCCCCCCATCCCACGCCATCCTGGCGCTCTTGGGCCTAGAGTGGTGCACACAGTGAAGCTGGGTAGTGGGCCAGGCAGTCCATGTCAAACCATTTCCCACTCTCCGAGGCTCCCCGGACACACAAGGCTCAGCAAGCTGAGGCCTCAAGCTCACTTCCCAGTATTTTGGGGGACAAAAGCCCCCGGGTGGCATAACTGCCCAAGGATGCTGGGCACCTGAGAGTGAGCTCAGGGGGCTGGAGTGTGTATGGTGACAAAAGCACTGCATACAGTGTGTTTTCGCGTGTCTACCCGGGAGGTGTGCTGCACAACTGTGTGTGAGTGCGTCCAGTGGACTCTGAATGTGCCCAGTTGAGTGTGTAGTCTCAGATGTCGCCCTCTACAGACCACAGCATTAAAGCATATACGGGGATCATGTACCAGTGCTGGGGGAGATCTTTGACTCTGTGACCTCTGAGGGTAAAGTGGAGGCATGTGTGTGCCACCCACGTCTGTGAATGTATATGGATGTCCAAGTGCACGCGTGTGCAAATAGGGTGGTTTATGTGGTGAGAGTATGTTTGTGGGTTCTTCTGGTCTGTACATGTCAACATTATCTTTGCCGCATGAATGTCAGTGTGTGTGTGTTCACATGCACTGTGAGTTGTGTCAGGAGCTCTGGGCTGTATGAGAGTCTGGGGCCCTAATGGAACGGGGATGGTGTAGACAGGAACTGGTGCCAGCTGCTAGGGCCCCTATGGAAACAGGAAGCTGCCCACAGGTGCACCTGGGCTGTGGTGGGGGCTGGGTTCCATCCAGGTTCAGTTTGTGCCTCTATGAAACCAACCCAGGGTTCCACTAGCCGAGAATCTGTCCCAGCTGTAAGGGGGACACCTGCCTTGTCTGCTGTTCAAGGTCCAACAGCTCTGGCCAGTGTCTACCGCCTGCCTGGCCTGAGCGTGGAAAAAACTGGAAAACAAAAGCCCCCAGACCGCAGGCCCTCCCTGCAGAGGCGTCGGGGAGGCAGGCAAGAGGCGGGAGGCTGAGGAGGAGGGAGGGAGGTGTCGCCGCAGCCCCGGAACACAAAAATAATGAGGCGAGAGGGGCCATGGGGCCAAGCCGGCTAGTTCCGGAGTCGCTATCTGACCTTGACAGATGCCACAGCTGGGCGCCTGGAGAGGAGCTGCGCCACAGTGCTGCAGAACCCCCCCAGCACCTCCCCCAGGCCAGGGTCGATGGAGGCTCAAGCTGGCCCCAGCCAGAGGCAGCCACCCCATGAGGTGGGAGCCAGAAGGACTCGGAGCACCTCCCAGTAGGGGGGATGGGGTAGGGGTGTCTGGAGGCAAGGGAGTGGGAGCAGGGCCACTGCAGGGCACAAAAGGCAGCAGTGGGGTCTTCTGAGGGTGCCCTCAGGTAAGGCTACATGTGTGAGAAGCACGCAGAGCCTGCCATTGTGTGTGTGTAGCTTGGCTGTGGGGCTGTGTGTGTGGAGAAGGGAAGTAAAGCGTGAGTGTTGGTGTGACAAAAATTGTACTTGTGTGCATGTGTCCTCGGGGTCACACAAGGCTGGGAAGACAGGCTCATGTCCCTGAAATGGGTGTGGCCACATCACTCGGTGTTGGCACTGATCACTCCCCAAACTCATTTAGAGTCACAGCTGTCCTGGCGGGTGCGAGCTGTGCTGGGTCTAGGGGTAGGATGGGAGACAAAGAGAGCCACAAGTCCTGTCACTTGCAGATGGGGGAGAGGCGCCCCTCCGGCCCTTCCTGCCCTACCCTCTCTCCCGCTATAGCGGTTGTCCCAGGCACTCAGTGATGGGCACGGGGCTGCGCACCACCACTCTAGGGACATCAGCCAGGGGCTGGGGTGAGTTGCAGGAGGGGATGCTGGGCTGGAGGTGGATTAGCAATTCCGAGCACTGGCTGCATAATTAAAAAATCATTACGGCAGGCGGGCAGAGCTGAGTGTGAGCTCACGCTCAGAGCGGGCGGGGACACTGCCATGGCACTCCCCCTCCCACTGCTTCCCCGAGGAAAAATCCCACCTGCTAATATAATTATGGAAAAACACAAGCACGGAAATTTGGTTTCAGCAAACAACGTGCCTGAGTGCCCAGGGCCTGCCTGGCCCTCAGCACAGCGAGCAGGCTGGCCAGTGGCACCCAGGACTCACGGAAGTAAGGCAGGCCCTCCTGGGTCCAGACATTACCTCCACTCCCTCAGCAGCCCCCCAAGAGAGAAGACTGGCCGGGGGATACAAAGCCCAGCTCCCTAAATCCCAAATTCAGGAGAAAATGGGCTGGTGCTGATGGTTTACAAACGGGGAAACTGAGGCTAAGGAATCTACATAAGGTCACTGTGTTTGTGGCAAAGCCAAGAGGAACTAGATCTGTGCTCAGTGCAACACCTCAGGGCTCAACACCGCCTCGTGACTCCCCCTATCATCAGTCATCCCCCAGCCTTCTCCGCTCCGCCTGGGATAAGCGTATCTCTCCTGGAGACTGAAGAGAGCCTCCAACCCAGGTACCCCGGCATGGCCCAGAGCCTACTCAGACCTGCACGCCACGATGGGGTTCAGGGACAGGGCGTCCTGGGCTCGTCTGGGTTAAGCCAGGCGAGCAGACCTGGCTCCCGCCCCAAGAAACGCGGCCAGCTCTGGGGCACAGGCCCCAGAACGGCAGGAACAGCCGCCATCACCTCGGGCCTGGAGCGGGCAGCGGGCCTGGAGCGGGCAGTGGGCGGCGCGGGAGGGAGCCGGGCCTAATTAGTCGGCCTGGGACCCAGGCGGGCGCCGGGGCGGCAGACGCGGCCGCCAGAGCCGCGCAGGCACGTCCGCGTCCGGCTGGGAGGCGGCAGGGAGCCGAGAGGCGCCCTGAGCCGCGGCGGGACGGGCAGCCTGGGAAGGCCTGGGCCAAGGAGATTCCGCACCGAGAAGGCCGGCCTCCCCTCATTCCTCGGTGCCACCAGGCGCAGCAATTAGAGGCTTTCAAAGTTTGTCCTTAATTGGTTTCATTTTTGCCTCATAAATGATTCATGGCCCCAGAGGTCTGGGAGGCAGAGGGAGTGGCAGGGGAAATTTGGGGAGGCTTTTGCCTGGGGCCAGGCTCCCTACCTGAGGTTGGGGAGGGTGCCGCAGCCCCAGCCCAGGAAGGGATGAGAGGGGCTGGGAAGCCTCGGGCAGGTGGGACCCTGCAGCAAAAATTAAAACCCAGGCCCTCTCCTTGGAGCGCCGACTAATTAGGAACTGCAACTTCTTTTCAGCACACCAGAGCTCTGCATCCAGGCCTGAAGCCACCGCAGCTGCTGGGGCCCTGGGAGCATGAATAATAATGTGATGATAACAAAATAACAGTGTCAGTAGTAATAATAAGGATGGCGAGAACAACATATACGTGATCTCTTTCAGCCACCCCTGCTCCCCCAAACACTAGTGTCTGTTTTACAGATGAAGAAACTGAGGCTCAAAGGCCTGCCCTCTGACCCTCAGTCTGATGCCACAATCCCTTAGCCCCCAACCCCCCAAGCTCTCAAGAGCACGGGACTGACTATTCACCCTCCAGGAATAGTGCCTGCCAGGAGGGTCAGGAGCTGCAGGGCCTAAGGAAGCCTGGGAATGGTCCTGAGGCCTGAAAAAAGACCCCAGTCGGTACCAAGTGGCCCCACACCCACCTGAGCCAGGCTGGCTCTGCCCCTCAACAGGCTGTGCGACCTCGCAGGGCCTTAACTGACCCTTCTGTAAAATAGGAGCACATGAGCCCTATGCCCCCACATTGAGTGCTAACCCAGTGCCAGGCACTCGGATAGACAGGAGATACCATGGACCCCATGGTTTAACAACGTCTGTGCAGAGAACCCTGAGCGCTCAGTCAATGGGTAAAGTGCTGGGGAGCAGTACCCGGAGGGCTTCTTGGAGGAGGTGAGGTGGGAGGAGGAAATGCCTCTCCTCTGACCCCATAACCAGCCCACACAGGATGCTCAGGAGTGGGTGTAGTCCACTTAAACCCAAGACTGGGGTTGGACCTTGAAGAAACCCAGAACTATAGACCACATCGGAGTGACAGGGATGCAAAGTGCCCAGCTCAGCCTGCCCATGATGCTCCCTTTGATCCTGAACAGCTATGGGAGGTGAGGCATACTAAACTGAGCAGGGCCCACCTGGCCCCTGGAAATCCTGAAGGTGAGGGAACACATGAAACAAGTCGGAAGGTAAATGCTGGGTGGCCTGACTCCCTTGGAGCAGGGCTCAGGGTCTCACAAATACCATCTCTTGTATCCTTCAGTTCCTCTGACACATGCACCAGGCTCCCCTCTCAAAACCTGGTCCTCAGGCCCCAGCCACAGCACAGTCCCAGTCAGCTCGCTGCTCTCCCACCCAGCCTGCCTCCAGTGGGCAGTGAAACAGCCCGTGCCAGGGCCAGCACCACTTCAAGTGGTTATGCATCCCTGCACCTCTCCGCAGCTCTCTGAATGGCATCTATGATCATCCCCATTTCCCGGATGAGCAAAATGAGGCTTAGAGAAGCTAAGGGACCTGCCCAACACCACATAGCTCAGGAGGGCCCACGTTCCTCATCTTGCTGGCCTCTTTGTGGCTCAGTATCCTTGACCTGTCCCAGGCCTGGCCATTCTTGCCCCAACCCTGACCCTTCTCCTGTCTAGACAAAGACCACACCAAAGCCCACGCTCCTCCAGAAACTAGGACTTGATCCGGCCGAGGCTTGTGGTCAGAAGACCCACAGGAGGTCCAGGAGGTAGTGGGGGTGTCTGTGTACCCTGAGACCCCTGGGGCATGAGGGTCTTCTGAGGCTTGGATGGGGTAGTAGGGGAAGCTCCCACAGGCACACACAGGGATGGGGGTGATGGGGGTGAGGGGGCTGGCCATATTCTGTGGCTTCCTTCCTGGGAAGAGTCAACTTCAAGGCCCCTATTACCCATACTTGGGAGGAGGCCGCCCATGGGATTCTGAAGCTGGGGCACACATCCTCTGGAAATGAGACCAAGTTCTACCTGCCCCTGCTCCACCGTGCTGGAGGACACTGCTGAGGAGCCGGGCAAGGCTCACCCTCTCCGAGCCTCAGTGGCTTCATCTGCACACTGGCCCGATAATGTCCTTTGAGCGCTTTGAAAAAGTTTTTGAGAATAGGTTTAGAGGTTTTCCTTGAGAAAAGGAGTTTGGAAGAACTGGTCTATTTTCGGCTGGGGGCACTTTGGACACTGGGGTCAGTGTACCATAGCAGCCTGAAAATGGCTTGTTGAACACACAAACAAGTGGCCAAGTTCTTATCCTCAGCAGGTCTGGTCAACAAACCCTTCCCAGGTGCCGACTCTGGGCCAGGACACTGGTCTGCCCTTTGCTCCTCGCTGTCCATCTACCTGTCTCAGGGCTGCCCAGCCAGGTCACTGGGGTCCCTCTCCCCAGCCTGCCCGGAAGCTGTACACCTCCAGTGGGTCAGCACTGACGTCAGCAAGACTGGCCGGGCGTGGAGCCCGCCACCTCCGGAACCGCCAATTAATTAACTTTTTCAAATTAATTTCCCAAGCAAAATTCCATAATTACATCTGTCTCCATCAGTCCAAGCTGGGCAGGCAAGAGGACCCTGCAATGAGATGGAATGTGGTGTAAGGGGGTGGCCATACCAGCCCTGGGGCCAGGTCAGAGAGGCCACTGGGGGTTAGGTTTCACTACAGTCGGGCACTGGCCTGGCATCCTTATGGATCCTATCTGGGAAGGGAGGGGGCTGAGAGATTAGAGCATTCCAGCAAGAAGGTGGGGGCTCAGGGAGACCCATGGTCAGCCCAGCTCATCGGGATGCCCCATCCCCCACCCCATTGCCCCTAAACCACAGCGGGTCTTGGCATGGCCCAGTAGCAGCACAGGCACCGCGAGGCTGAGAAGGCCGCGGCTGCGGCGTTCTAATTTCCCAAAGGGGCTGAGATTAATTAGCTCACACACAGGCGCAGAGAGGGAGAGGAGAGTGGGAGCAGGAGCGGGCAGCGTCAGGCGAGGAGCTGGCTGGCACTCCCCCCTGCCCGCCCGGCAGGCAGTCGGCGGCCTTGACAGCCTGGGTGCTCTGAAGGTCAGTGGCCAAGCTGGCTGAGCCAGCAGATTGGCACTGTCTCCTTCCCAGAATCCTCAAGACCAAGGCTGGGATACAGTGACCAGGAGGATAGTCTGGGGGGGAGGCGCTCCGCTGTCACCACCCTCTGTCGGTTCTGTGCCAGGTGCTCTGTCCACATCATCTTGATTGATGCTCACAGCAACCCACAGAAGTAGGCAACATCATTCTCCCGTTTCGCAGATGAGGGCACTGAGGCTCAGAGCTGAGTGGGGCACTGGTGTGGGTCAAGGTCAAGCAAGTGTGGACAGTGGAGGTGACGCTGAAATGCAGGCTGGCCCAACTCTACAGCCCACCCTTCTTCCCCTGGACCCCTGTGCAGGTGTGAGGGCTACAGGAGCTCTGGGCCTGGGGAACTGGAACACCAGTCACAAAGCTCCTAAGTGTGTCTGTCTGCAGGGAATGGACTTACCCCTGCTTCAGAGAATGTGCAGGGCAGACTTGCACAGTCATTTCACAGATGAAGAAACTGAGACCAGAAAGGGGAAATGACCTGAGGCTGGGACCAGCCTGTAGTAAAGTCAACCCAACGAAGTGAACTTTAGTGAGCCCTGACCCAGGGCCATGCAGCGCCTGGTGCTAAGTGACACACGGACCACGGGATAGGGGGTCATTGTGGCTATGTCCCTGTATACCAAAGAGGAAGTGCCAGCTCAAGGGCACTTGCTCAACTCCTCCCTGAAGGGTGCCCAGGAGAGGGAAATGGAGCCCCTGGGGAGGGGGTGGAGAAGGTAAGCAACCCTGACCAGGCCCTGAGGCAGCTTCCCCGGACCTAACCATGGAGTTTCCCAGAACGTGTCTACAGAAGAACCCAGAAACCCCAAGGGGCATCCATCTGCTCCCCAGGGGGTCCCCCGCCCACCCACCCACCCTCTCCCCTGGAGTTAAGGGGTTAGGTTAGCAGTTCCAAGGCTCTTAGGTTCAAACCGGAAAGTGCCTTGAGATACCAGAGGGTCCTAGGAGAGTTAAGGCGCTGGGCATGGGGGAGGGGGCTGGCTCAACTAGAACACTACGCATCTTGTGTGTAATGGGGCAAGGGGAGCCCCTCATCTCAGAGACACAGGCTCAGGCCATGCCAGGGTCCAAGTAGGCTTTGGAGTAGGGATTCCTGTCCTAGCTCTGCTGTCTCCAGCCTAGGTGACCTTAGACAGGTTGCTGACCCTCGCTGAGCCCAACCCCTAGCCACTGAAATGCAGCTGCTGACAGCCCCCACCTCGTCAGGTCCTGGAGAGAACCTATGTGAAGGGGTCAGTGTAGGGTCCACATGCAGTAGGTGCTCAACTAAGGATAGCTGTGTTGTTGTTTTTACTGTCATCATCTGCCAGCATAAGCGTGAACGTCACGGACAAGTCAGGCCAGGCATGTTGGGTAAGCCAGGTCATGGCCCCGGTTCTCTCACCGTTTGCTTTTGAGCTCTGAGGCAATCCTTCATGCCTCAGTTTCCCCAGCCCCAAATACAGAGCATTCCCCCTCTAGCCTGCAGGACCATGGGGAGATGGACATGTGGTAGAAGCCTGAAGGTTACAATGAGGGTAGCACCCCACTGGTCAGGCTTGCATCTCCTCTTCTGCCCAAAGGAAGAAGGCCTACCTACACTTCTGGACAGCCTTTCCTCCTACCTCCCTGGCCCTCAGCCCTGCCTGCTCATGTTGGCTCTTCTTAATCTCCCACAGCCCTGTCAGCCCTCACAAAGGCACATCCCAAGCCTCTCGCTACCCTGCAAAGGCTCCATTTGCCACCTGGAAGTCCCTGCTCAAGTCTAACTTGTAGACTTGCTGTGTGAGTGTAGGGGGTGGGAGACAGAGAAATCCTTGAAACTAGTCGGCTCTCTGTTCCCTCTGATATTAGGAAGCCTCCAGGATTTTCCACCCAAGGACCATGGGTTCCTCTGCCCTAGGTCCAACCCATTCCCATCCCTCCCCGCAACCCCTGGCCCCCAGCTCAGCCTCTTCACTCGGGTACCTCATCATCCCCATCTGAGAACAGCCCTAGAGAAGGCTAAAGCCAAGACCTAATTAAGGAGCCCTTGTTATGGGATGCCACCCCCAGAAAAATGCCAGCTCTAGTGGAGCAGGTGGAGGGGCACAATCGCTTGGAGATCCACGTGTGACATAATGAGAACTGATGACAACACACCCCACCCTCTACTTCAGGTCCTGCAGCTTTGAGACAGAGATGAGAGTCATTCCGATCTCACAGGTGACAAACATGAGGTCAGAGAGGTGAGCAGACTTGCCCATGATTACACAGCAGGCAGTGACCAATCCAGGTGTGGAGCCCAGGCCTGTCCAACTCCAGAGTCCGCGGCACAGGGGCATCCAGTTTCCTGACTGGCCACTGCTATTTGTGTCCCTCAGGATGCTTGGGTCCCTCTCTCCTCCTCAACCACGGCCCAGTCCTTTATGGAGACCTGTGTGGCCAGGAGGAGGGAGCCCAACTGGGCCTGAGTCCTTATAGTCATATGCCCTTTGACCACTGCTAGGCTGTCTCAGTACTGTAGGCCCAGAATGACCTGTAGTCTGGGTGTTAGGAGACTGTGTCCAAAGCCCTTCATGACTATGAAGCCATTCCCATCAGACTCACTTCTGTCACCTGAAAAGTCGCTTTTTTGGCAGCATATGGAAAATGGGTATACCCTTATTTCTGCCCAGTTCGAGGAAGGTAGGTCCCAACCCCAAAGTGGGGCAGAGGCTTAAAAAGGCTCCCTGAGGGCATATCCTCAGCTCTCAGCACCCCAGGACTCCCTTATACACAAGCCAGCTCTCTACCCATTTTGCAGGGCTGTAGACTTAAGAACCAGGGCCATGGCCAAAATCTAAGTGGGGACACTGGATAATGAGGGCCTTGGCAACTAAGGGAACAGAGAGAAGCAGGTGTGCGGTAAGCAGGGAAGGTGGGCAGAAAGACTCCTGGGTCCATTTGATCAGAGGTATCATTCTTCCCCCATCTCTGGCACACCCCTGCCACCTCCCAAGGACCCCATGCCCTGGGTCTGGGAACCAGCCGGCCACTTAGTGGTCCTGGGGAAATCGACTTTCCCTGGCACTCCCTCTCCAGCCTTTCCTTTTCCCAGCTCCCCTATATCCCTCCCCCACGTACCCAACCCACTCTGCCTGAGGGCAGGTGGGTTTAACACTCTCATGCCTGATACTTGGGCCTCCTCCCCAGAGAGGGCAGAGCCAGGTTTGCTATGGGAAAAAACCATCTCCACCTCCCGACCCACACCTTGTAGAACCCGGTGGACACAACATGGCTGAAGGCCAGGCCTCTTCTGTGTAAGCCTAAACACAGGGCGTCTGGGGGAGCAGAGCCCTGACCACAGCAGGTGTGCCTGTGTGTGCCAGTGCCCTGGCCCACCCAATGGCATCATCTGGGGGTAAGCTATGGCCTGAGAATGATCAGACCCCAGCGTGTGGGGCCAATGGGGTGAGAGTGGCCTCCTCGCAGGGGGCACACCTGTGTGTGCCTGTGTATGTGCATTCGCCTAGGTATGTGCTGGTGTGTGTGTGCGCCAGAGGCTGGGCTGTGGCTGGAACCATGAGTGTGCTTCTGGAGCGCCACATGGGAGCTCTGTGTGCATGGTGCATGTGACCGAGTCTGTACCATGCGTGTCGGCTGGGTGTGCTGAGTCGTGTGGAACTACGTGTGCTGCAAGTGACTGTGTCTGTCCTAAGTGTGTGCCCGGGTGTGCCGCGTGTGGGGTGCGTGAGTGTGCACTCTCCCTGCCAGGCCGCAGGGCCTCTTGGGGCTGCTGGGGATGGGGTGACTCACGTCTCCTGAGCTAATCCTGCCGCCCGCCCGCCCAGCTTACCCACCCTGCTCTGCTGGGCTGATGGCCGCCAGCACAAGAGGTGGGGGGGTGGCGCGGGCAGCCGCGGCGGGGAGGCTGGCTTGATAAATAACCTGCTGCTTCCCCAGGCCTCTGAGAAGGGGAGGCTGCAGCATGGGGAGGAGCATGAGGGCGGAGGTGGGGGAGGCTGTCCTGGCCCCCTAGGCTCCGGCTGCCCTGGCCCCCTCGGCCCAGGCTGCGGCTCCGGGGTTCCTGTTTCATCGAAACCTGAGCTGGGAAAAGCCTATCGGGTCATCTTGCCTGTCCCGCCGGCCACCAGGCCCAGGCAAGCTGCCCCTCAGGGGACAGGCCCGCAGCCTGGCCTCCCAGCCAGTGGGTGGTTGGGTGGGGGGAGGATATTTCTGTCCAGACTAAATGCAGCTCTAGGCCTCTGTCTGTGTACCCCCCCCCACCCCAGCAGCTGCTCCCAGAGGCGCCCTGGCTCTGCAGGGCTGACTAAATATAGGCCCCCCACCCCAGCAAACCCCCCATGTTCACCAATTCCCAGCGGCCCCACCCACATGAGGCTCCACCCACATACCCCCCCCCTACCCCAACCAGAGGGGAAGGCTGAGGAGCCCACTGTGTGAGCTTGGGGCAGCGGATCCCCCTCTCTGGGCTCTCAAGCTACAAAAAAACAAGCATTTCTCAGCTCTGGGCCCTGCCCTACCTAATGGGTGCTTTTGGAGTATAGACCACAAAGGTGACTGGGTTGGGGTCTTCGCATAGGAGATAAGGGCTGAGGTCCCCTCCCCAAAGAACCCCAAGCGCCTTTAGGCTTATAAACACAGCCCCTCCATCCTGCCCATTCTTTGCCCAGGCCGGGCAATACCAGGCTCCTCCAATCTGCCCTGGCCGGATCCTGGCCAGGAAACAAGTTGTGCCAGGCTTGGGGTGGAGGGGCGGGAGCATGACAGCTGCTATTTCCTGGAGGCCACGGTCGGGCACAACCCGGATTCCTGCCTGGCTCCACACTCCACCAGAGCCTCTTCCAGGCTGCAGGCCCTCCACAAGGCACCCCTTCCCCGTGTCAGAGCTATTATCAGACCCCACAGGATCATCCCACTCCCCTCACTGCACTGGCACAGGCAGGAGGAAGGTGCGTGAATGCAGCTCGCCTCTAGGACTGGGGAGAGGTGGTCTCTGCAGGGTTCCACAGACTGAGAGGCAGCCCCAGCTTCCCTCCTCCTGCCTGCCTGCCCACCCGGCTGCTTCCCCCAGCCCCACACGCACCAAATTCCCCACATGCCTGTCTGTCTCTGACAGCTCGCGCAAATACTTGGCTGCGCGGGCACCCGCTGTTCTGAGCCTGCTGCGCCTCCTCCCTGCCTTCCCTGCCTTCCCGGGGGGCTCTGCAGACGCAGCCAGAGATGGGAGGGGGCCAGAGCCAAGAAGCTCAGTGGGCAGTGGGAGAAAGCAAGGGCAGGAGGGACCAGCCTCAATGCAGCAGCACCAACCCCATCCCCCGGGGCCTGAGGGACCTGGGAGGCCACAGAGAGCCAGCCCAGGCGGGGCAGCAGCTGCCGACACCCCCGCTGCCCCCCGACACCCCTGTTGCCCCCCGGAACTTCCCAGGAGGACCTTCCGGAGGCCTCCCACTTGCCTCGGCTGATGAAACAGCATCTGCCACCCCCGCGGCGGCAGCTCAGGACAGGGCGGAGGGCACCACAAGGCCCCTAGGGAAGGCTTTGAAATCTGGACCAGGGCCCAGCCCCTCTTGGCAGTCCCAGCCCCCCTGCATAGGCCCAGCCTCAGAGCATGAGGGGTGCATTCCAGCCCTCCTGCAGTGTGCAGGGCACACCCGCCCAGCTGCCAAGCTTGGGATGTCTCCACTTGGACTGGCTGGGGGCCTTATTTGTCCCCACTGCCCTCCTTCCTGCTAGCCTCGTCTCCCTCCCAGGAAACCAGTGGAGGAAACACTTCCTGACAACAGCTGGGATTCTCTGCTGGACACTACGCCTCACTGGCTGGCTCCTTACCTCCCCCCACCTCAGTCCTTCCCTGGGAGTCACCAAATCACACCCCCACCCCACGTCTACAGCAGAGGAATCCTCCCCTCCCGGCCAATCTGCCACTAGCCCCAGCATGGGCACTGAATGAATGACCTCATGGGTAACAACCTCCATTCTGCAGATGGGCAAACCAAGGTCAGGGGAGAGCCCAGAGAGCCAGGCCTCCCACACTGTGCTCTTCCTGAAAGGGGCTCACTGCAGGTCCCCTCACTATTCCTTTGCCTCCCAACACACTTTCTGCCTCGGGAGCCAATTGAGCCCTCCCAGGCTTCTGGAGGCATTAGGATGACTCCAAACAGAACCTCTCAGTGTTCTGGGTTCAAATGCCCAGTTAGGCTGCTCTAGATGACGATCCCAACTCTCCCACAGCTCAGCAGTGGTCCTGAAAACAATCCCAAGGTATTGTCATGGTGACGTTAGACCTTGAATAAAGCCTCCTCTCCCCATTGCACAGATGGGGCTGCTGAGGACCCCAAGGGAGGGGGAGCTGCAGGCGGCCATGAGTCAGAGGGGGAGCTGGGAAGCCGCCCGGCCCTGCCGGCTGTTGCTGGAAGCAACAGCCTGCATTTCCTCCTCACGCTGGTGCCTCGGGAAGCGTGGGCAGCGGGCGGCGGGCACCGCCGAGAGGACCCCTCCTGTGCCTGTGGGCCAGCCACATCCCCTCACTGCCTGACTGCGCCCACAGCCCACTCTCCACGCCGGCTAGAGTTCCAGAGAGGGGCTGGCTAGGGGCAGAACAGGCATTTCTGTCCCAGGTATGGGCTCATGTCACCTGAGGGCACCAGGCCCTGTGACCTCAGGGCAGCCTGACCCCTAGAGCTTTAATGTCCCCTGGCATCAAACAAGGAGACTGAAACATGACCATTTACACTTCCTTCTAGCAGCAAAATCCATGGTTCTGTGACTCCAGAATCCCAACAAGAATCCTGACTTGAAAAATGCCTCCATTCCAAGCATTCTATAATTCTAGACTCCCATGACTAAGAAGTTCTAGGTCACCAAGATCTGACACCCCCAGGAAGAAAGAGGGCCAGGTCCACTTCTGCCTACTGCTATGAGCCCAGTTAACTAATTTCCCATCTAGCTCTGGGGGAGGTGGGCCAGGCAGGAGAGGGGCTGGGTCTCTCTCATCAGAGTCAGCAGGAACTGGCATGAAGCTGTGTGGGGCCCCTGGCCCGGAGAGAAACTGGTCTAGTCCTAGGGGACAGGCCACCTCCTCCTGGCACACACAGCCACTAATGCCACAGATGTCAGGAAGTCAGCCCGCACCAGAGAGAGTGAGAGAGTGGGTGGCGGGGGGTTTGCATGCCTGCACCCCATCCTGCGGCTAGGAGGGAGGGAGGGCGGGCGTCAGGTCAGGGCTGGTCTCTCTGCTTCTCAGGTTCCAAGCCAAGCTCCACGCTTTATCTTCCTGTCTTCACCACCCACTGCTTCCTCCTTCCCGCCACAGTCCCCTCACCTCCCAGGCCAGTTCCAGCCCAGGCCAGCTGGCAGCCAGCCAGGGCAAAGGCTCCCAAGCCCATCTGACAGATGGAAAAATTGTGGTCCATGAAGAAGATAGGACCTGCCCCACTGGCTTGGCTCAGCAGCCTGTTGCTCTCTGGCCACATCTCTCCGCCTTGCCCCCACCTTGCTTCCCAGAATCCTCCACAGGGCCAGTGGGTCTCCACATGCCAGCCTGTCCACCAGCACACCCCCATCCCAGTGTCCCCTGACAGTACTCATCCTCACCACCAGTCACCCAGTCATTCATTCATCCACTTTTATCCACCCAACTAGCCTATCAGCCCATCTCCCCACCACATCTGGCCCATTGCCAAGGGTTATGGGGGCCTCAAAGAGGAAAGAGCAAGGCCTGTGCCCAGCAAGCATTTAAGGAGTCCCTTCTGTGTGCCAGGTAGTGTGGAAGGTTCAGGAAGCAGCATACAAAGGCCAACAGCCTGTCAAGGGCTCTGCCAGGACTCCATCCCACTAGGCAGTGGCAAGCCACAAACTCCCAAGGCCTCAGTTTCCTCATCTGTATATGGGGATGCTAACAACACACATCTGCCCCAGGTACGGGCTCATGTCACCCGAGGCTACTATGGGTATGAAAAAAGGTGAAAGTCAGAAAGCTGTTAACATGGTGCCTGCCACAGACAGAACTTTTGTTGGGCTACTCATTATCACTGACTTTGTTACAATCTATTCTAACAATAGCAGTTGGCCGGTGCAGTGGCTCACGCCTGTAATCCCAGCACTTCGGGAGGCCGAGGCAGGTAAATCACTTGAGGTCAGGAGTTCGAGACCAGCCTGGCCAACGTGGAGAAACCCCGTGTCTACTAAAAATACAAAAATTAGGCGGGTGTGGTGGCGCGCGCCTGTAATCCCAGCTACTCCGGAGGCTGAGGCAGGAGAACTGCCTGAACCCAGGAAGCAGGGGTTGCAGTGAGCCGAGATGGTGCCATTGTACTCCAGCCTGGGTGACAGAGTGAGACTCCATCTCAAGAAAAAAAAAAAAAAAAACGACAAAAAAAATAGCAGTTAACAGTTGGGGGCCACAACTGATTACAGCAGCAGCTAAAGTTCTTCAAACACTTATTTGGTGCCAGGCACTGGGGGTACAAGAAGAATCACTGCCATATCCCATTGCAAGGCTGGCAAGGAGCAGGCTCAAAAAGCCCCAATAAGCATCTGATGAATGAGGGGATCAATGACAGGAGGCATAGCCGTGCCTCCAAGGAAGGTATAAGCCAGCATGTTTTCATGGGTGAGTGTGTCTTTCTGCACACACGTGTGTGTGTATAAGCAGGTGTGTTACACATATGTATGTATGCCTGTGTGAGAGACCTGGGGATCCAGTGATGCCAGGAGCACAGCCACTCAAGCCCACTCAGGCCCCCACCTGACATCACCCCTGCCAGTGATCACAGCAGAGCTGAAGGGACTGTGGCAAGAGCAGGGGCCAGGTCCATGGACAGAGGCCTGGAAAGATGCTTTGCATAGTTCTGGCCATCGGATTACAGGCCCAGCCTAGGCCCCTACTTGGGGGTATAGGGGCCACTAGGTGTTGCCCCACAGGAACCCAGGCCCCCAGTGCCCAAACATTACGCCCGTACTGGCATGGCACACAAGTGTTCCTGCTGGCAGGCTGGGCACGTCTGAGGAGGTCAGAAAAGGTCACAGGTGAGGGAGGGAGTGCTGGGTCCAAGGGCGATGTGGGGTCTGCCAGACAGGGGAAGGTGGGTACAGGGCTCCCCGGGGGCCACCAGGCAGGCCTGGCTCTGCCCTGCTGGGGCCGGCAGCTGGAGGGGAGTAAATATAGCTGGGGCGTCCCGGCCACATTCCTGGGAGGCCAGTGAGGCCCGCCTGCCCGCTGCTCTAAGCAGAGCGCAGCAGCCAGGGCCCAGAGCCGCCACTGCCCTCTTCCCAAACAAACAGAAAAATAAATAAAACCAGCTCTCACGGCCAGCCGGCACAGCCGGTGGGGGAGGGGGCAGGAAGGGATGGACAGGGGTTGGGGGGGTGGACAGGCAGGCGGACCAGTTGCCGCGGTTTCTGTTCCACTGGGAAGGAGGAGGCCAACAAAAGAGGAAAATGGAGGAAAAGGGCAGGGAGATGGTCAGAGATGTCAGCGAAGGGGAGAGAATCCCGAAGAGATGAAGGGTGTCACAAGGAGAGGTGTGGGGGAGGTAGGTCAGGAGGGACAGGGAAAGTGTCAGGGGCGGGCACAGTGGGGGACAGTTAGGGCAGAGGCAGCCTCTGGGTCAGTAATTCAGCAGCAGGGATGCCCCAGGGGGCGGGTGGCAGGCAGAGACAAAGGGGGCTGTGTGGGCTGGGGCAGGGGGCCGGCTTGAAGGGCCATGAAATATTAAAGAGCTAGGCCAGTGAGTGACAGAGGTCACAGGAAGCAGGAGACTAGCCGAGGAGCGATGGGGGACCCTGAGGCGGAGGGCTGCCCCACCTCTGGCCTGTCTCTCCACCACCTCCATCATAGCCAGTCTCCTGCGATGGAGGGACAGGCTGAGGGTGGGAGGGGCTGTGGGGATTAGTGATGGCAGGGAGACCTCTGCGGTTCCCTCTTCCCTCAGGCTGATCTGGGCACAGCCGGCCTTCCAGAGCTGCCAGCCACCCTATCAAGAAAGCCAGGAGGCCTGTCAACACAGCCGCTGCCATGGCACCTCCTGGGGAAGGAGCGGGAGACATCCAGCTTCTCCTTCCCAGGAAAAATCAGCCAAGCCACCACTTTCCACAGAGACCTGCGGGGAGGGACGACTGGGCCTCACAGCTCAGCTGAGCCAGCAGGTCACCCCCCAGCCCTCCCACCCTTCCCCAGCCTGGCGTCATTACTAGCTTCATGACCTTGGTCAGTCCCCTTGTCCTGAGCCTGTGTCTTCACCAGCTCCACTCCACCCTAGGCTTGGTGTGAGGAAAGAAAGAAGGCAAATAACACCTTGAAAACATACTGAGGCCAAGAATCTGCACGCATCATCCCAGAGAAGGGTACCATGTGCCCCATGGGGTCTGTCCTATTATCAGTCCCATTTTACAGATGGGGAAGAGAAAGTCAGACAAAGTGATGCACCCACGGTCACACACCTGGTAATCAGCAGAATGGAGACAGAAGTGCTAGGTGTGAGCCACATGTTATTTTCTTAGGATTCACGGGGGATGTGCATTCCTTGTCTCTATAAAAGCCGGTGTTTACTGAATACAGATTGTAGGTGAGCACCTCCCCCTGCCAGGCACTATGCAACCATCTGTGTCCATCTGAAAATGACCTTGTGAGGCAGGCATTCTCTTACTGTCCAATTTCAGAGATTAGGAAACTGAGGTTTGTAGAGATAACACAACTGGCCCAAATGTCATACATCCAGCTAGGCCGTGACATGGCCAGGATTTGGAGTCAGATCTGATGGACTCTAGAGCCACTGCTCATACACACTTGTCTGGGTGGGGGTTAGGAGGACCTGGTAGGAGTGGAGCTCAGTGGTTCAATTGGCTCCGACAAGGGATACCCAGAAAAGGTCAAAAACAAGGTCACAACTGCTGTGGGGGTTGGGGAAATGGCAACTGTTTTAAGGATGGGAGAGGCACAGAGCCTGTAGGAGCTCCAGGTGAGGGTACAAGCTAGGGTCCTGGCTAGAGTAATCTGCTTGGTCTACCCAGAGCCCCTGAACCAGGTAACACCGGCCCTGCCCCAGTGTGAGGATACTGAGGCTGACCTAAAAAGGGCCAATGGAGCCCTGTGTTGTTGGTCCCCAGGGTTCTAACCTGTGCTCCGGGGCCAGAGTGCCTGGAACTAATCACCTCTTCAGAGCCCCCAGTGCTGTGGAAGACAGGACAGGATCCCCTCCCTCCCTCCTAGGCCCTGTGAGCCCAGAGGGAGGCCAGCATCAGAGGCAGGAAATGAAGAAGAATTTGCGATCTAATTGAGCTGGCGGGGGATTAGGCGGCAGAATGCAATTACAGGGGCTGGAGCGGGGCCAGGGGCACTGACACCCCAAGATGTGGCCTGGCCCAGGTGACTTGGCCCAGCCAGTCTCTGGCCAGAGACACGAGACTTGGAGTTGGGAGTATGGGTACAGGCAAAGGTTGGGACCAGACTGCTTCTCAACGTATAGAGGACCGCAAGGTTCCAGCTCCACGTGATACCCAGAAGCAAGAAGTTTTCCTGGGAATCCTCCCCCAGGGAACAAGTCTATGGCTTCTCATCTGGGGATCTGGCAGCCAGACTCACATGCTCTCACAGGCTCCATTCATACGTGTGCAAGCATGTGCTTACACTCCCAGGTAAGCCCCATATATCCACATTCACCTGCATAGGGGCAGGTTTCCCAGCCTGGAGACACACAGGCCAGCCCTTTGCTGCCACTGGCTCCACCAAATGGTGGGTTGTGGGGGCACAACCCCTCCCTCAAGAAAACCCACCCATGACCTTAAAATCCTTTTATTCCCGTAATCACATGCTACCATTGCCGTGGATATACGCTGTCACCCCGGCCCTGTCTCCCTCTGTGGCTTCCAAAACTCCCAGCAGGCAGGCAGACGGGGAGGCTGCCCAGTTACTGCTGGGGAGGGAAGGGTTGTAGGGATTGCAGGGGAAAGGACTGGGTGTGAGAGGTTCAATTCTACACACACACATTCAGGGCCTCAAACAACCAGAGGGGGAGATTCAGTAAGACAGAGATACAGAAAGAGAAAGGAAAACATAGCCAGCCACCACCACCACAGACAGAGAGAAACCACTGTCCATACAGCACAGACAGGCCCACTCCCACATTCACAATTCAGACACACTCTAATCAGTCAGATCCCCCAGATTTATAAGCATATACAAAGCACACAGATACACACAAATCACAAATCCAAACTCTCCAAAATTCCAAGCACACACAACTCACAGAATATATTCATTCCCAGATTCACAGGGACATAGCCAATCTTCAGAAATACAATCTCAGATTCACAAACACACATGTACACATACACTACAGATCCACATACTTCTAGATCAGGACAGACAGACATGCCCTGATTCATAAATCCATGTATGTTCAGACTCTGAGAAGTCACCCTGAGAAAGACATTCAACACAGAGATTCACAAATACAGACACACGACTTAGAGACACACATGTCCTGAGTCATAAGCACACATCACCCAGATTCCCACATCCCAGAGCAACAGACTAGTGCCACACAGCCTCATCTCTGTCAGCTGACACTGCCTCTGGCTTTAGGGGGCAGGTGGAGGGTTGGAGATTCCTGGGTCTTTGAGGGGGCAGTCCTTTCTCATTGCTCGAATCTAGGAAGGGTGGGCTCAGTGTTGGGGGGAGGTGAGGGGGAGTAAGAGAAAGCAGGAAAAAACTTTAGTGGGATATTCTTGTTGGGCAGTAGCGCGTGAGTAACGGGGGAGGTTTTTTGTGGTCTGGTGAGTTCCAGCTATGAGTGAGTGTTTAACTATTAATACACTTAATCAAGGACACTTCACACACACATACACAGCCACACACACAGCGCCACACACACACACACACACACACACACACACACACACACACACACGCACGCAGCTAGGATGGGACCAGGTGGTGGGGGTAAGAGAGGGAGAGCCCCAGAAAAAAGAAAAGAGGGAAAGCCCCAATCAGGGCCCCAGAGGGCGGGGAAAGGGGGCGGAGCTTCTATCCTGGGCCTGCCTCCAGAGCTGGAGCAGTGATTCATTTGTGCACCACCAGAAGGGTGGGGTTTGATACACAGTAGGTGCTCAATACAAACATATTGGGCCAACAAATGAATAACATATAAAGAGTGGGCAATAATAACAGTAATAACAATGTGTGAACCCCCACCGTTGTTCAATTAGAGCATGCCCCAGAGCATCATGCTTGTTAATTCGGACTAAATCGTCAAGCCACCAGACAGGGGCTCTAGGAACCCAGGCTTGGGTCTGGCTCACCCGTATTCCCTCATTTCTCCACCCTATCCTGCAACCTGGAAAGTCAGCCCAGCCCACATCCCTCTCTCCCTCCTGGCAAGACCCCCTCCATTCCATCCTCCCATAAACAACAAGGTGCAGTCACTCCTAAAGAAGGCAGGGTATTTAATTGCCCTGGACTTGTTTCTTCACCCAGATACAAGCCTGCCCCCACACTCCTATGGGTCTCAGTTTCACGTGTGCCAAATGGGTAGAAGGCAGGCAGAGCTGGAAAGGGGCAGCAAGAGTTTAGGGTCACAGTGGGAACCCTTGGAACATGGGCCTTTGCTGGCCGGGGCCCTGGATGTAGAATCCTCCCCTCCCCTTCCCCCACCCACCCCAGCCCAGCCCAGCCCAGCCCAGCCCAGCCGGGTGGACATTCCAGGCCTCACGTGATAAAGACGAGGCCACTGGCCCTCGGGTAAGTCAACAGGCTCTGTCGCGGGAGAGATAGGAGGCCCTGGCCAGGGTCACCTGCTGAGCGGCGAAAACAGCCAGGACCAGATACACACATAAATAAGGCACCAACCCGACAGCCAGCCTGCCAAGGGTCTGTCTTCTGCAGAGGCTCACCTTGGAAAGGGAGGTGGCATGGAGAGGGAGGCCAAGGCTGACTAGGGACGTCCCTGGGAGAGACCCAGCTCCTGCGAGGATGAGGGGTAGGGGGGTTCTACCCAAGTTCCGGGGGCTGGCTGGGAACTCAGAGGCCAACCTCCCTCAGCTGTTCCCATCTCTTCCCAGGGCAAAAATCAAACCGTCACCCCCTCTCCCTCCTCCCCAAGGAGAGGACAATTTCCGTTCTGGGAGGGGGGTGACAGCTGCAGAGCGAGCCACTCCCCACCCCCCCAAGCTCCAGCCTGACTCTCATCTAGGGAAACTGCTAAATCAACAATACGCAGTTACGGGTAGGTAGCCTGCCGGCCTGAGTCTCCCCGCACGGCTCTCAGAAAGGGGTTTAGAGGGGGCTTCGGTCTCAGGTCCCGGTTTTCTAGTGACGGTTGGAAACCAAGGCACGGGCGTCTTTCAGGAGGGCGACCAGGTGATGCTTAGGCCAGAGGCCCCCCAAAACGTCCAATTTAAATACTCCCAACTGCAAAGGACAGACGCCCCCCACCCCACGGGCTGGGGCAGCTGAGGTGGCGCCGGGCGTTCAAATCGCGCTCCAAACAAGTCCGCAGCGACTGCGCTCGCAGCCCCCGCCAGGCGGCCCCAGCGGAAAACTTGAAAGGGACTCTGTTTGCCGGCGGCCCTGGGGCGGCTCCGGCGGGGGCGAGGGCCGAGCGATCGCACACTCGCCCCCTCCCCAACACTTCCAAAGAAAATGCGGGGGGCGGGGACAGGGCCCACCACAAATCCAAGGGCTCCAAATAGCGCCCGCCGCGCGGGGAAAGGCGGGGGTCAGGAGTCTGGTCCGCCGGCCACCCCCTTAGCTCCCCTCCCCCCAACCCCGATCCGAAGACGCGACTCTCTCAGACCACCCAAGGTCCAGGGGGCAAAGTAGGGCGCGGTTGCCAAACCTTCAGACCCCTGTCGCGGGAGACTTCAGGGAGCGGGTCTTTCCGAATGAGGCACTACAGAATCCCCCAAATTTACTGGTGCTTCCTTGCAGCCGGAGGCACCAGTCCAACTCCGCACACCCCTTCCGATTCCCGGGGGGGAATAAAGAACAAAAAGAGATCTTGCTCCCACTTTGGGCACTTCAGCTCTTCTGACAGGTCCCGAAGGTGGCCCCTCATTTAAAAACCGGGGTCACTCACTTTCCGTCGATCCTACAAATAAACAAAGCCAGGCGCACCCCGCGCTCCCCGCCGGAAAGCAGCCCATTACGGGCGAGGACAACTTCCCCCAGCCAGAAAATTAACACATTCCTCTCGCGGCGGTTCAGCCCCTCACTCCGCTCCGGGGATGCGAAGGGGAGGGGGGCTCAGGCGGAACTTCATGGGTAAATTTGGGGCCGGAGCAGCGTGGCAGGCGCCTGGGACGTACGCCCCCCCACAGTTCCGCAGCTAGAGGAACACCCCCATTCTCCCTCCTAGGCTCTGCACGCTGCTTGGCCCACGCGGGGCTCGGGAGACAGCCCCAAAGACTCCCCAAGGCAGGGAAGGGAGGGAGGGGCCGCGGGGCACCGTGGTGGTGGGGTACTTTGATGGAAAAAAAAGGTCAAACTTCATCAGCCTGCCGGGCACCCCGCGGGCAGCGGGGGCGAGGAGCCGGAGGAGAAATGCAGAAGTAGCCGCCGCCCCTTCCAACTGGTGGGGGAGGCTCAGTCACGCGTGGTCGAGGGCGCCCAGAGCAGTTAACGTCGCCCCTCAACACAGGGCTGCGAGTGGGGTCTGATGAGGGGAGTGCGCGCCAGAGATCTACAAGCAGCCTCCCCCGCAGGCTGAGCGCCCGCCCAACGCCAAGAGGTGAGGACCCCGGGCGCCCGCCGCCCCAGCGCCGGAGAGCTGGAGTAGTGGCGGGGGAGGGGGGGCGGCACCACGCAGGGAGCGTCCCAGCCCCACTCCACGGCGCCCAAGCCGCTGTCCCAGACCCTAAAACCCCTCTTTTTGTCTGAACTCAGTGATCTGCGACCGAGCATACTGCGGCTTAGGGAGGCTTGGGTATAGCAGCGGCCACCGAGCGATCACCGGCGCTAGGTCTCCCAGGCTCCCAAGCACCGCGGCTCATGATGCGGGCGCCCCCACGCCCCTCCCAAACACGGACCCCTCCTTCCCCGTCCCCGGCTCTCCGCACCTGAACTTAGGGGGAACCCGCGCAGCCAAACTTTCCGCCGACTTGCAGCGAACTCCGGCCCCGGCCGCGCACCGAACCCCGGGGGAGGAGAGGGAGGTAGGCGGGGAAGGGGAGGGGGCCGGCCTCCGGGGGGGTCGAGGGAGGGCCGTGGCCCGACACCTACCGGCTCTCCGAGTCGTCCAAGCCGCCACCGCCGCCGTCGCCGCGAGGCCGAGGGGGAGGGGCGGGGCAGGGAGCCGCGCTCCGCTCTGGGCACCGCCGCCGCGGTGCGCTCCGCTCCAGCAGCTAGCAGTGCCCGGGTCCGGAGCCGGAGTCGCGCCGCCGCGGCTGGCCCGAGGCGGGGAGGGGGGGGAGCCTGCAGCACCTGCCCCTCCTCCCCCTCCCCGCGGCCCAAATTAAAAAACAACAAAAAGCAACTAATCACCCCCGAGCGGAGCGCGGCTCGGCGGGCGGAGGGCTCAGCGTGCGGCGCCCGGACTCAGCAGGCGGCGCGCATGGCTGGGCGCGGGCTGGGAAGGACTGGGACGCGGGGCCCGGCTTCAGGGGGTGAGGCTCTGCCGCTCTTCTCGCTCAGCTCGGGCGCCTGCTCTTGCCGCCAGTGCCGCCTCTGCTGCCGCCGCCTCTACATCCCCGCTCAGGCTCAGCCGCCTCTGCCGCCGCCGCCGCCGCGCGCCCGCCCGAGCAGGAGCTATGAACGCTGCCCGGGGGCTGCCGGCAAAACCCGGACCGGACTCGCCGCTCCCTCCCCCCCGCCAACCCGCCTTCCACCTCGGCTCACTTCCCTCCTCCCGCCGCCTCCCTCCCAGCGCAGCTTGGGCCACTTGGACGCCGCGGGCTCTGAGGCCGGAGCTGCAGCCGCTGCGCCTCGAGCTCCCCGCGCCCTGACGCGGTCCACCCAGGCTCAGCTCCCTGGCGCGCCCTGTCTTCGCCTATTTCCCCCAACTTTACAAAAAAAAAAAAAAAAAGGACGACCTCCCCGCTTTGGTGAGGCGGTCTGGGTTTAGAGACGCACCTCCGGGGAAATCTGCTATCTTTCTGTGCCCTCTTCAGCGGGGCCAGAAGCTTCGAGGACCGGGAGGGAGAATTTGGCCGCGCCCCCCAGCTCAGGTGCGCGGCGGGCCAGAGATTCCTAGCCTAGGGCTCTTGGGAAGGAGTCGCGTGTTCCAAGACCCCACCCTTCCAAGAGCACCTTAATGGATTCAGTGGGCACTAGGGCCCCGGGAGAAAAGGGGCGGAGATTCCCGTTCCCATTTCTCAGATGAGGAAACTGATCTGAGAAAGGATAGTTTGGGCCGGGCGCGGTGGCTCAAGCCTGTAATCCCAGCACTTTGGGAGGCCGAGACGGGCGGATCACGAGGTCAGGAGATCGAGACCATCCTGGCTAACACGGTGAAACCCCGTCTCTACAAAAAAAAATACAAAAAAAACTAGCCGGGCGATGTGGCGGGCGCCTGTAGTCCCAGCTACTCGGGAGGCTGAGGCAGGAGAATGGCGTGAACCCGGGAGGCGGAGCTTGCAGTGAGCTGAGATCCGGCCACTGCACTCCAGCCTGGGCGACAGAGCGAGACTCCGTCTCAAAAAAAAAAAAAAAAAAAAAAAAAAAAAGAAAGGATAGTTTGTCTCTTAGACAGGCACCAGCCTCAACTCTTGAGTGCCGGGGCTAAAATGACTACCTATATTTGGTACCTTGAGACCATGGCCTACGCACTCAAGACCCGAAACAATGCTTGGAACAGCAGCGCTCAATAGGTACTGGTTGAAAGACAGAAGGAAAACTCAGCCTTGCCAGAGTCGGCGCCCAGTGGGGACAGAGTTGGACCCACATATCCCGCTTTCACTCCATCATTGACCCCCCTTCATCTGCTCATCTTGGGCTAATCCTGCTGCTGCAGATGTCTTCACCTCACGTACCCATGGTGCAAGCCCCGGGCTCATATAATCCCAACTGCATATAATCCCAAAGTGGAAGTTTTCTCCAATTCTTTGGGATTCGTGGGGGCGTGTTTGTGCAAGGCCGACTTTCATCTGCGAGGCGAAGAAAACGCGGTCCCCAGACCCGAGCAGGGGAGGGAGAGGGGGAGGACAAGTTGGGGAAGTCAGCCTAGGGTTAAACGTTACAGCCTGAGATCGATTGGGGCCCAGATAACAGGGAGTTAACTGAGGCGATCCGGGCGCCTGCAGCCACAGGCGCGGCCTCGGTGGGAGAAGCGAAACTGTCTCCCACCTCACTGCTTCCTCTCCTCTGCTCTGCGCAGCCTGGCTGTCTCCGAGGCTGGCGCGAGGGCTGTGGAGCATGGATCTCCTGGCAGCAGCAGCTGGTGCCCACCTTCCACGCCTTCTATATGTGGCCTTGGGGCCTTGACCCAGCCGGAGTGGTGTGGAGGGGGGAGGTGTCAAAGGGCAGAGCTCATCTGGAATGTGTCGCCTCTCTCCCACTCCTGATATCCAAGACCACACGAAGTGACCCTTCCCCAGACATCGTGGACACCTGCTCCCAACCAGTTCCTTCCGAATGCTGAGAAGTGGTCTCCCTTAACTACTATGCCAAGAAATGGCTCCCTTGGGGAGGTGTTTAGTTTCTCTTCTTCTCACCAGCAGCCCTTTTAATGCCTCCCTCCAAACAAACATGCCATGTGAGTAAAAGTAAGGTGCCTGCTATGGAAACCGTTTTAAGATGCCCATCACCCCCAGAAGATTACTTCTAAACTGCTTAAAGATGGGTATTCTGGGCCTGAGTGTGAGTATCAGGCACTGCGTTGGGCACTGACCGTGCAAGGAAAAAGGAAGCAAAATCCCAGGTGTAGGATCTCCAAGCATTTAACCCACCTCCATCTACCTTTTCTGGGGAAGCTGAGGCACAGACTGTGAGGGAGGACCTGTTCCCTGGGAGTCAGCAGCAGGTCTCAGAGGGTTAGGATCCATGAACTGAAACTCTATGCCACAGATCTCCTGAAGCCTAAGGTCAGTACAGGAGTCAGGTCATGCACACCCCCCAAAAAGCTTTATGCTGGGGTCCATGGGGGAGGGTGGGTAGTAATTCCACTTTAGGGAATTGCTATTACCCACTTTTTTTTGATACTCATGCCCCCACCCCCACCCCCAACTCAGGCAGGCAAAGGTCAAGGAGCCACAGGCTGCAATTGAGGAAGGCCAGGTGGTCCCAGTGGTGATGGCTTCCGCAGGGAAGGGGTGTTGACATGTCTGGCCCAGTTTAGACGGTGGATCTTGGAGTTTTCCCTTGCTGGAAATTAACATCTCAGGAGGGAGACCTAGACTCTCACCTATCCAACCCATGTGGGAGCCACAGAGGAAAAGGGCAGAATTGTCCACACAGAAAGTGTTACAGAAACAGAAAATGTCACGTGCAAGCCATCCACAAAGAACTCTCCACCACAGATGCCAATGAGACAAGTGGGGGACATTCAGGAAGGATGGGATGAGGGTCTCTGCCCTTGGGTGAGACTGTCCCCAACACAGCCCCCTTCTCCAAGAAGAAGGGAAGTCTGGTTCACTATTCTCCCACCTCTCCCTACCTCAAAAAGGAGTATTGAAGTCTCACCTTGCTATTAAACTTTTTGCTGAGTTTTTTGAAACAATCAGCCTTCAAGTCAGGAAGAAGTTCCTTCAGTCTCCAGCACCGCTGGGGGAGATGGCCCCTGCATCGCCGGCCTTGTCTTCTAGGGAGGGGTGTGTCCACCCGGGATCCTGGATTGTGCTCTCCTGGATCCTGCTGATAACACCCATGGCTGGTATTTGTGCAGCCCTTACCCTGAGCAGGGCATTGTGCTAAACAGTTAAGGTTCATTATCTCATTTAGTCCTTATAGCAGCCCCTGCAATAATGTCATCCCCTTTATTCAGATGAGGAAACTGAAATGAAATTGGCATCAGAGCTGTTCTCGAACCCCTGAGGCCATGTGCTGTTCTAGGGAGGCTTTCCACAGCCTCCAGTGAGGCTCATCTGCTTCACATCCTGCAGTGGTTCCTCACAGACTACCCTACTCAGCCTGGCTTCCCTAATTGGCCCTCTTCCCCACCAGGCCCTGCTGACCAATGCCATCGAACACTGGCAGTTCCCTGACACCCTAAGACTCCTCTCCAGGTTCCCAGAGCTTTGCATGTACCATTCCCTCTGCTAAGATAGGCCTCATCAAGCTCAGCTCATGAACTCCTCATGGAAGACCAGGAGCACATATCACCTGGGAAGCATCTCAGACTGCCACTTCCAGCCTGAGTTCGGGCCATACCTACAGGGCCACCACTAGCCTTTGTGCAAATCAGAAAAAGGTACCCACTTTTGGCAGATACAAGAAACCTGAAGGAGGTCACAGACTGCCTTTCAGCTTCCTAGCTCCCTTTGCTAGGTGCCTTTTTGCAGTGCATGTACTGCACAGCTATACTCTGTGGCCTGGCTTTGGGTCCCTCATCTGGCTTTGGGACCTCTCCTATGGCCACAGTGACCACAGTGCACAGAAATAGCTTTTATTTGCTCATCTCACCACTCGTCCCCTTGCCACCACCTCCCGCCATGAAAATCCTTTGAAGGTAAGGAGGAGTCCCCTACCTGCCTTGGGCCCGAAGCTTGGCCTCCAAAGAGATACCAGTAATAACAATTGTAATTGCTTTTTGAACATAGGCTTATTAAATCCACAGGCTTGGACACCTGTGTGAGGTTACAAAGTAGCAAAACCAGGATTTCAATCCATGCCTTTTCTGAGGCATTTTCCATGACTGCCATTTATCTGCTAATATCTGTCATTGATTAAACATCCAGTGACTGGAAATGGCCACATGGAGAACAGTGTGGGAGTTAGGGTCTCCAATAAAGATGGCCAATCTGGAACTCGGTCTAAGGTTTACCCTTCTTTGGGTACCAGTTCTGTCACCTGTATCACAAAGGATGGGAGCAAGGGCATTTGTGGCTCAAGCCTGTAATCCCAGCACTTTGGGAGGCCAAGACGGGCGGATCACGAGGTCAGGAGATCGAGACCATCCTGGCTAACACGGTGAAACCCCGTCTCTACTAAAAAAATACAAAAAAACTAGCCGGGCGAGGTGGCAGGCGCCTGTAGTCCCAGCTACTTGGGAGGCTGAGGCAGGAGAATGGCGTGAACCCAGGAGGCGGAGCTTGCAGTGAGCTGAGATCCGGCCACTGCACTCCAGCCTGGGTGACAGAGCAAGACTCCGTCTCAAAAAAAAAAAAAAAAAAAGGAAACCCTGCCTGCTGGGGCAGGGCACAGGATAGTGTTCAGTGGGGTCATGCTGGACTGTGACCTCAGCCAAAATCCCAGGGCAGGCTTGGGGGTGCACACACGGGCAGAGGCAGGGAGGAGCCTAACCACACCAGGCTGTGGCCCCTGGCCTTTGGGTCTGAGCCCTTATGCACTGACCGCTGGACTTTAGGTCCTCCCCACCCCACCCCCATGACCTCCGAAGGAGCAGAGAGCTGTGAAATGAAAATTCAAAAAGCCAGGTCTCTCAAGTAACCCAGGCTTGCCCACTTCTGAGAATACAGTTTGGTGGCTGATGCCTGGCCGTGACCTGTGTAAACAGAGTGGAAAGGATGAGGACAGAAGGGAGACTCCAGCCCCAGAACAAAATGACTCTGGGGACAGAGGCTGAGAGAGAGCAGGAAGCAAGTCATATTTCCCATTGCCCAGACACAGCTACACGTGTGCCACAGACAACCAAAAACAGCCCTGTTCTCAGGCAGGCACAGGGAACTCAGCCTGTATATGGGATATTGATGGGGAGAGGGACAGTTTGGGGGCTCTCGTGCCCCTGACAATAATCCTTGGCTTCTCTAGGCATAATCATGGTTCAACTCTGTCCTATGGGAGTGGGACTGAGTGCTCCCAGAGGCCAAAGCTGTGGCTCCAGCCTCCCTGCCCCATTTCGGGAAAAGGGAGGGAGAGCATTGCTGAGAGGTGAGGAGGTAACTGAATGGGGCTTTAGGGGAGGGAGGCAGAGGGCACAGTGTCCCAATCTGGAGCCCTACACCTGGAGGAGGGGTGCCCTGGGCAGGAGAAGCCAGCCTGCCCTGAAAGTGCCCTGCCCGACCCAAAGCCTGCAGGCTAGGGTGTGGTGGTGTGGAGGAGGCCTGCTGGAGGAGGCAGGGTGGGGCTCAGCCTCCTCTCTACAAATCTGGTCCTGGAGGGCAGTGCGGGGTCAGAAATGGCCTGCACTGAGACTTCCAAAAATGGCTCAGTCTCTTTCTCTTCAGACCTGGGGCCCCAAGACCCCAGCTATCACCCCCTACTCTGCCCTCCCCTTCAGACTCCAAGGAATGGGGTGCTCAGACAGTGCTTGGGGGTGGGCCCGGGATGAACTGCTCTTTGAACTGGTGAGACTGGTTCTGTGTCTAGCCGCCTGGGCAGTCACGGGTTGCCCGCCAGGCCTGGGAGGAGGGAGGCCTCAAGAAAGGGCCCCTCGTAAATCGTTAACTCCCAGAGCCCAGCCGCCGCTGGATGCCCTGGGCCCCACCCCCAGTCGTGACTCTGGTCCTGAGAAGGCCCATCCCAGCCCAGAAGCCAAAGGTTAGAGGTCAGAGCCAGAGGTCCCAGCACCTGGGCAAGTCCTTCCCCCAGCTAGCAACAGGGAGGGGAGCAGGAGGGCCTTCTTTTGAGATCAACTTTTAATCAAGATTGCAGATTCAGAATCATCCTCGTCTGCCCCCCAGCCTTCCTGCATCCCTGACCTTTGCCTCTCAGGAGAGTCAGGCCTCTGGGTGGGCTTCCTGGGGCAACCCCTGGGCAAGTCCCAATCCCACCAGTCCCTTCTCCTCCTGGAGATAATTATGCCAGTCCCACTCACTCCACCTTAAAGGCGTCACCAGGACTAGAAGGTGAATGAGATGAGGAAAAGAACTACTGTTCAGAATTGGGATAGGACCCTTTGTAGAGGAACTGTGTTAAGTGAACCCTTCACCAGCATGCTAGGTCATCTGTTTAGAAATCTCATTCCCATTTTGCAAATAAGGAAACTGAGGCTTTGAGAGGGGAGTGACTGATTCACCCAGGCTATGGCAGTTGTACAGGAAAGGGCCTGGATTTGGTCCAGTTTTTTGCTATCAAGCTGAGCCTTGAATGGGGTTCAGCCCTCTCCTCAAATTCCTAAGCTACAGGTGTGAGGACACACCCTAAAGGCAGAATGAGCTGGACAACCCCTCTCTCCAACGGAAACACTGTCAGAGGTCCCTGAGATGGGGGCCCATGGGGGAGTGTGTGTGGGCAGGAGACAGTCAATGCCCCCTCCCCCCGCAACCTCTCCAAGCCCCTCCCCGAAGGCAGCCCTCCCCCGGGTCATACCCCCCAGGTGCCACCACAGAGGAGACTTGGTTGCTGTCCCCTACTCCACCCTCAAGAAAAATTCTCCAGACAGACTAATGAGGAGGATTGATGGTGCTACCACCCTTTTCGCTAGGGAGGCATCTCAGAAGCCGAGGAGATGAGAAAAAACAACATCAACTTTTAATCGAGATTGCAGATTCAGAAAAGATTCATAAGTGAAATGATTCCCTAAGGAAATATAAAAAGTTACTTACGGCATTGCTAAATTGGGCATGCTTCAATCAGGGGCTGTTGAGAAATCATTAAGATATACAAGACGATGTTTTAGATACATGTGAGCTCTGTCAGGAGGGCTGGCTATTGCTTCAGCTAGAGAGAGGGGATCTGGCCCTGAGCTGGCTGGCCTCCTGTGTCACCCACTCAATCCAGGGGAAAGAGGAGAAAGTGAAGAGAATCCCTACCTGCCAGGCCCCAGAGACCACTGCCCAGAGACTGCAACTGTGTCCAGGGGCCCAGAGACTATAGCAAGGGAGAGTGAAGCACTGGGGCTGTGGTTAGATGGAACTGTTTATCGTTGGAAGTAACTTTTTTCCTCTTTCAAATGGCATAATGGAGAATGGTAGGGCTATAACTATCTACTTCCCTTGAAACACTAAAGAGGGGACACCCCCTTCATATCCCCTGATCCCTTTCCCTGTTCCTTGAGTTGGCCTGAGGAAGTGGGCACCCTACTTGGAGACAGAATTACCAGAATGCACTCTCAGACCTATGCCTGAGATCTTTGTGGGAGGGGCGAGGGGTAGGGGAGATCACTCTGTTTGGTCACTCCCTCCAGGGAACACTAGGGGAGTGAACCATCCTAGGAAATGTTCTAGGATGATCACTAGCTTTTGAGGACATCTTCCCCTCCCACTGCAGCCATTTTCTCAGGTGGAAGGCTTACCGGAAGCTCCACCTTCCGCTCTTGCTGCAGCCTGGGAGGGTTTTTTTTTTTTCCTGGGGCCTAGGGACTTTCAGAGTGAGTCTGGGACATCAGTGAAACATGGGAGCGACAGGGTCACAATGCAGACTGATCTCTCTCTCCTTCTGTGCACTCCTGGGGCTCAGGAGAGGGATAAGGCCTTACTCATCTCCATGCCGTCCAGAGCCTGGTCCCAGTTGGTGCTAAATGTTTAGGGACGGCATTGGGATGCGGCAGGACCAAGTCTGTCCCATGTCGGGGGGGTAGGGCACAGGAAAAAGAGATGGACCAGGGCCTGCTGTGAGGGCTCTAGTGGCCACACCTGGACTCCTTTCCTTAGATCCATCTGCCTAGGTGAGCCCTCTCCTCCACCGCCAAATCATCCGGGAAGGCAAGAAACCTGAGCCGGATGGTGGTGGCCACGCTGCCTTGCGGGTGACCCGAACCCGATCCTGGCCAGGTCCTGGCCAGGTCCTAGCCAGGCCAAGGCGCTATTTTAAACCCCAGCCCCAAGCTGCCGCCTTAGCCCGCCAGGTCATCTCCGATTACAAAGCCACTGCCCACCTCCCAGTCACTTCTTCCTCCCTGCCCTGGGACCCCCTAGGCTGGTACAGGATTCAGTGTGTCTTGGGGCAGTCTGTCAACTGGCACCAATGCTCCTCTTCATCCCCCAGCCCTGTCCACTGAGGTACCCTCATTCCTCCCCACACACAGGAATCCATCGAGCTGTATTCCGACTGAGATTTCTCCCATGGATGAGTTATATTTCCCAGGAATGAGGGTACACCCTGGCCAGAAAGCCTGCAATGCTGGGCCCAGTTTCTGTTGGGGTCAGAGCTTGCAGGCCATTATAGGGCTGATGCTATAGAAAGAAAGGAAGTAGGTTAGACAGATGCAGGAACTTCCCGGCAGTGAGACTGTGCACTAGAGTGCTTTCCCTCCTGTCTTCCTGGGCAGGAAGAAGAAGAAAATGTCTCCAGAGGGAGCCCCCTCCCCAACCCCCTGGTTTAAAGGCTGTGAGTTAGGGGACTCTGTACCATTTAGCCAACCCATAGTGCCTTCCTCCCTCCCACCTTCCAGGAGGGGGCAGTTGCTCAGTGCTCAGGTGGCCCAGCTGTCAGCTGGCTGGGCCGGCAGGACCTGTGTCCACAATCCTTTCTCTTGCTCGGCAGTAGCAGTAGCCCCCACTAGCTCTGCCAGCCCCAACACCAGCCCAAAACTGACTGAGAGGGAGGAAGCAGAGACACTGCCAGGGTGCCACGGGAAGGGAGAAGGCTGGTCATCTGTGCTGGCTACCCCTATCTCAAGCTGACTAGACAGAAGGACATCTAGGCAGCCCGAGTGCCCACTGACCATGCCTGCTTCCCTGCCCCCATGACTCGTAGCCTCAGCAGTGAGGTGTTGGCACCAGGCCTGGCGCAGCTGAGCAGTGACGCCAACAGCCCTGCCATCTCAGGCAAGCATGGTTTGCTCCAACCTGGCAGTTGGGACCATGGTAGTGGTGGGGGGGCCGCATCTCCCACCCTTCTGGGCCTGAGACAGCAGGGGACAAGGCTGTTTTGGAAGACCTCTCTCCCCCATTATGGCAGATCTTTGGCATCCTCATGGGGGTCCTCGCTACTCCCTCCAGGGGACTGGTCCTGAGGTTAGACTGGTGGTTCTAAACTGGAGAACGTCCCAGGGGATATTTGGCAATGTCTGGAGACATTTTTGGTTGTCACTACCATTACTGACATCCTATAATGCAAAAGATAAAGAATTAAATGGCCCAAAATGTCAATAGTGTGAGGTTGAGAAATCCCAGGTTAAACCCTGGAAGGAATTCCCTGGCTGATCTGGGAATATGGAAGCCACCAGGAGGCATTCTCCATCCCCCACCACACATGCAGGGGCCAGGGATCATCTCCCACCCCCACAGGCAGAGAAGGCCCTTCTGCCATTCTGGCTTCCAAGGCCCTTTGTGGCCCTAGGAATGTGGTAAACTGCCTGCCTGCACCCCCTATCCCCCCTACCCACACACCAGCCTTTGGGCTTATTAGAAAAGGTGTCCACGATGGAGAGCCTGGCAAAGCTCTTCACCTGAGCATGGAGCGGGGCTCACAAGTCCCATCTCTAGGCAAACTCTACAGACCCCTGCCCATATGGGGATTTTAGGGCTATGGAAAAGGGTGGGGGGCCGTCCAGCCCCTCCAGGGGGCTGGTTGGAAGCTCTGGCCTCCTCCTCCTCCTCATCTCCCCACCCCCTTTCATTTCTATTTAAGAGGCAGCCATGGTGGCTCGGCTCCTGTCTCCGGTTTCCTAGGGAGCTCTGCTGAAGCAGCTCAGCCTCCGTGGGTCCATCTGTCAGGGAGGCTGTTCCGCCCCATCGATTGCTGTTCCCAGGGGGCTGTGCTGCTCGAGGGACCCAATGTGGCCGCCAGATAGGAGGGAACCACATGGATTAGAGACGGAGGGGGGGTCAGCTTGGCAGTAAGCAAACCAAGAGGGGCTGACAGCGCAGCAAGAAGGCACAAAGCTAGACAGGCATGAGAAATGCATAGGGCCACGGGCAGTAAGGCAGGAGGCTGGCTGGAATGACCTCTGAAGCTGGCTTGCACCCTCAGGATTCAGTTTTGCATTTAGACACACCAAGTTCTCACTTGCAGAGACAACAACAGTAATAGCAGCTGACATTTATTGAGCAGGAACAGTGTGCCCGGCACTGGGCTGGGCTTTGCACATCTCTACTTTCACTAGAGGATCACACCCACTCAAAGCAGGTGCTGTTATTCTCTAGCAGGAGAGAAAGGGGCTCAGAAAGGCTCTAGCACTTGCAGGTAGCCACACTGAAGAGTTGGAGCTAGACTTGGAAGCAGGTCAGCCTGGCCCATGGCTGTGCCCCAGCCCCAGGCGGGCAGAGCCAGGCCCTAGGGGGAGGAGGCAGTCTCACCAGGCCTGAGGCCCAGCCTGTCCTCCCCGCGGAGCCGCCTCCTCCCCTGGGCTGCGTGACATCTGCCCCGCTTCCCGGCCCCAGACAGCTGCCCAGAGAGCCACGTCAGCACTTCCAACCGGGGAGTCTGGAAACTGGCTCAGGCCCCTGAGCAAGAAGGGGACGAGGGGGCTGCGGCCTCCGACGGGATGGCTCTCAGAGAGGGTGAACCACTCAGCTGAGCAGGGAATGGGTCGGCATGACCTTGGGCCGAGCTTCTGTGAACCTGTTTCCCGTGCTGGGGTGTGTGTGTGGCTTTGGGAAGTGCGCAGAAAGACAGTAGCATCCTGGGTGGAGGTGGCGCAAATAATCCCGCACAGCAAGTTCCAGGACACCCGGGGCAGCCTGTGCACTCCCCGCGACGCCCCTCCAGCCCATCTACTCGGGGCCAAGTGGTTATTAGGTGGGGCTCACGAGAGTGAGGGTGGGGGGCGAGGAGGTGTCTGTGCCGGGGGCCCAGTCCCAGCACACTGGCCGGCTGGGGCCAGAGATAACCGGCGCCTCCCGGAAAATCATTAGCATCTGTTTGGGCCGCGGCAAAGTTAGCCTGCCGGCGCCTCCGCCCGCCGGAAACAGCCCCGCGCCCCCACCAGGGCAGGCGCTGGGCTCACCCGACACAGCGTCCCTCCCCATACCCGGCCCAGCTTAAACTCCTGTGGCGACTACATCCACCCGCGCTGGGAAGAGGGGCCTGGGTGCAGAGGCCCAGGGCTGGCAGGCAGGCAGACGGGGGTCGGGCCACGCCATCGGGGGCTTCCTCGCGCGGTTTGGGCGGTCCGGCCCGAGCTCCGGGCGATCCAGGCCGGCTCTTCCAGGCGCCCGCGCTGGCGGCAGCCCAGGGAGTGTGTGGAAATGACACCGCCAGGGCGGCGGAGATCCCCCCTCCTGACATTGGCTGGAAAGTGGAGCAGCTCGTCAGGGACAATCAATGGCGATCGATCGCCGCGCGGCGCGGGCGGACGGCGCGGGGGAGGGGCGGCGGGGCCGGCAGGGGTAGGGGCACCCGCGGCCGAGGTCAAACAACACAGACCCGCAAAGGGGCACAGCGGCTGGGGGCGTTGTCACACGGACACACAATTTGTACAAGGAGGTACCAAGTACCACCATAGGCCACCCACACCACAAAGGAGGCACGCTCACCACACAGAGTTACACGACAACAGTCTCTGACACAAGTCAGAACAGGACACAACAGGGTCAGACACACCTAATGATATGACATACAGTCACACTATTCACAACCAGTTCACCATACCACAACAGATGTCCCTACATTAGACACCCACAATATCACCGGGACACAAAATGAGTCACACACTAGCTGGTCTCAACCACACAGCAGAAGGGAGTTACATACTTTGGGTGCACAACAGTCAAACAATAAAGCAAAAAAGTAATGTATCATCCATCACCACTACCTCAAAGAACATTGTCAAATTGGGTCTCTACACTACAACACAATGGTGCCCATACTGGCAACACTATGGGACCAGGAGCCCAAGTATAGTATGGCAAATGCTGCCATAAGTTGCACCCCAGTAAGAGAGGGATAAAGCTGTTTTGCCTCCCCCAACATGAATATAATTATACCCACCCAACATGGCACAATAAACAAACACCAGGCAAACCAGCATAAACTTGCAGGGTTCTGACAGGACTAAATGAACCACTACAGGTGACGTGCTTAGCACAGCACCAGGCACATGGTAAGCACTTGACACACAGGTGGTCTTGGTCATTGCTAATGGTTCTATACTACTAAGTCATATCTATATAATCATGACTGCAACTACTTAGCATCATTCTCTCCATGTTAGTCTAGTCCCTCCAGGAACCTGATTCACCCCAGCAGCAGAACTAGTTCTGCCATCACATACACCTGGGAAACACAACTCAAGTGTTACAAACACAATTCACAGCACTGCACTCACCCACAGAGAGGCCACAGTCTCACTTCCCCCAATGTACAACCACACCTACCCCAGAATCCCCTCCACAGGGGCAGCAGGCTGTGCTCAAACAGCTGAAAGCTCTGGCTCAGAGACCTTGGTGGGGAAACCCCCCCTAATCTCTCACCAGGTGCAACCCAACTAGTGTGCACAGCTACCGGCCCCATTTCCTGCCACTCTCACAAAGCTGTAGAACACAAAGCACCTCCCTCCCAAAGGTCACTCACCTAGTTACAAAGGGTCCCAGAACCTCCCAAATAAGCTCCTTAAAGACTATCCCTTGTCAGTCCCCCTCTCCATTCCCCCATTTCCCCCTAGAGAAGCTGAAGCATCAGTTTCACAGTCCCCAGAAAGGCTCTCCCCATTCCAAATCCAAAGCAGGAAGCATGGCTGGCCCCAGAACTCAGCAATCTCCCCACTCCCATTCCCAGCGGTGCATGTGTGTGGGAGCAGGGCCAAGATTCGTCAGTCCTTCAGCACACCCTTAAAGGCCACTCCTGTGGTTCCAGTGTAAGGCCAGCTGGGCTGTAGCCCTCACTTCCTCAGTTCAGGCCTGGGCCCACCCAGGGGCTTCCAGGAAATCTCTTGTAGCCAAGGAGCTCCCCCTAAAGGTCCTGTCTAGAATGACTCCCCGCATTCCCTAGTTCTGCCTGGCTGTGTGACCTTTGTTAATTCCCCAACCTCTCTGTGCCCAGATCCCAAGTTCTGCCTACAGATCCGAGACACCCTTCAACCCCCTCACAGAGGCTCTCTTTGACTAGGGAGAGAGGTGTGGGCCTGTGACCTAGAATGTGAGAGCAAAGATGCTGGCTGTAGGAGGTGCCACAATCACTCCGTCATTTATCCCTCTCCCTTCCCCTTCAAACAGGGCTGGGAAACAGCTGGGGGAGATCTGGCCTCCTTCCACAGCATATCCCCTCCTCCATGGCGGAGGCAAATCCTCCCCCAACTCCAGGGTTTTATTCACCAGGCAGGACAACTGGACTCCCTTTTGTCCCCCAAGGTAAGCAGAAGGACAGACAGATACTGGGCAAGGACACACAGGCTGGCTAGGCATGTCCATCCATCTGCCTGTTCACCCTGTTTGTGGGCACACTGTTGCAGGCCTTAACAAGTGGGCATGTGAGCCATAGGCTGCAAAAGGGCCCAGCCAGTCTGCCCCAAGTCCCTGGTTGTCCCAGGAGCTAGCCCATCTCAAAGAAGGGCGAACCTCTCGCTTGTACAGGAATCCAAGAAAGATGTCTCATTGTCCAGGCCTACCTCCCTGAACCATAAGCACCCACAGTCACAACCTTTTAATTTGATAAGGCCATTTTCCACCAAGCATTGCCTATGAGTCAGGCTGGGGACCAAGTGCCCATTTTCTAGATGAGAAAATCAAGGCAAAAGACAGATAAGTTTATTGCCCAACTGAAAACCCATGGTCTTGTGATTCAAACCCAGACCTGATCCTGCTTTTTCAAAGGCTACAGAGCCTTCGTGTTTATACGTCACACCCTGATGCATAAACACTGAGGAGTGTACATGCTCACAATTCTCACTCTCAAGCTCCTGAACACATGTGCAGTCCCCTTCTGCACACACACATACAAGCTGGCCTAAGCTCTTCCATGCCTCGGGCCTGTCAGCCACATTCTCCGTGGCTCCCTCCTTCTAACAGGGACGGGCAGGCAGGGAATCTAAATTCCCAGGTTTCGGCCCTGACCCTGACCCGCCTCCTTTCCCACTCAGAGAACACATTCCTCCTGCTACAGAACGATAACCAGCCCTAGAGGGAGGCCTGGGGGAGAATAAGCAATTCTGGGGGCCCACTGCCTATGCTCCAGTTCTTTCCCCGGGTTTGACATAATAATAAGTCAGCAGCTTTCCCTGCAGGTAGTTCCCACCCTCTAGAGAGGCTAGACCCAAGGCTTCCCTCCTTATTCCAGGAACTTTCTTAGTTGAGATTCCTTTGGATCCAGCAAAATCCCTCACATGATTAGGCACTACAGCAGGACTCGTGGAGCGCTCAATACACCCCTCTCTTTAGTCTATCAGTGGGCAAAAGCTTGGGTTCTAGGTACCAACAGCACCCAGGCAGCTTTCCCCATCTAGGGGTAGTGATAGTTAATTCTCACAGCCCTGCCTGGGGTGCAGCCACTTGGTGGGCTCAGCAAATCTGGAGATATTTGCATACCCAGATGGCCAAGCCTTGAATTTCAAAGATTTCCCCATGAAGAGGCAGCTGGCTTCTAGGTGGTGGTCCTGGAGGCTCACAGCTGTTGGGCTGGAAGACTGGGGAGACCAGGGCCCCAAAATATTAGATAGATTGAAACAGATGAGAACATTTCCCAGGCCCTATCACTAGCCCCCAACTCTGTTCCTTCTGTCCCCAGGCCTCCATCTTCAAGGTCTAAGGAGCCATGTGCTGGTTGCCCAGGGTAGATGGGCAAGCAAGTGATACTGGACTAGCTGAATGGGAGCACAGGGACTGCTGCCTCTGTGAAATGGTAACAGGTGGGCACCAGAATGCTGCTAGAAATGTGGGATCTTCTTGTTCACGTGAAACAATGGACAGGTCTTTGCCTCCATGTAACCTGGAGCCAGGTGGGCAGAGGTCCTAACCTGGAGCCTGGTTCACCTGTTCACACACAGAGATATGGCTAACGTACCAGCAGGGAGGGCAGACGGGAGCTGGCAGCTTGACACTTCAGGTAGGCTTTGGGCTGAAATACAAGTCACTAGCCTTTTCCTTCACTGCAAGGCTGAGAACCTGACTGAACTTGGCACTGGCCCATCTGGTTCTGGATACACCACGAACAAAGCTTAAGTCCAAAAGAATCTCCCCACTCCAACAAAAGCCCCACTCGGGTTCTGCCCATGCAGATGCACTGACCACACACCTCATGGTTGTCACAGCTATGGGTAACCACTGCCCTCTGCTGGCCACTCAAGGCACTAGCATCCACTCAGACACCAAAGCCATCATCTCACTCCCCATGTAAGCAAACACACTTCAGTCATCACCGTCATCTGTGGGCACTGAAATGCAACTCCACTCAGCTGTCCTCTGAGCTAGGGGGCTGACAGGAGACAGGAAGAACAGGGACCACCTCAGGGACACAATGTATCAAGGGAGAAATCACAAAGGAATTCTGCTCCCTCTAATATACATCTGAAACTTCAAAAGGAAGTGACCCCTCCCCGTCCTTTTTTTTTTGAGTCGGAGTTTCACTCCTGTTGCCCAGACTGGAGTGCAATGGCGTGATCTTGGCTCACTGCAACCTCCACATCCCTGGTTCAAGAGATTCTCCTGCCTCCGACTCCCAAGTAGCTGGGATTACAGGCATGCGCCACCACACCCAGTTAATTTTATATTTTTAGTAGGGTCGGGGTTTGTCCATGTTGCTCAGGCTGGTCTTGAACTCCTGACCTCAGGTGATCCACCTGCCTCAGCCTTCTACAGTGCTGGGATTACAGGCATGAGCCACCACGCCCAGCTGAAAGTGCCCTTTTTTATGCAGCTTGGAGGTTGAATCCAGGAAATAGTACCTGCCCTATAACTTGTTATGCACCACAGCCTCCCCAACTTGCCTTACTTCCTCCAAAGGAGGACTAAGCTGAGGTCACCTGGAACCATCCTTCCAAAAAGCTCAACTTCTCTGGCAAGTTTGGGAAAACCTTGGTTTCCTTTGTTCCTCCTGTCACTCTGCAGCAGGTGACTGAAAGTATCGAGTGCCCTCTCAAACAAGGCCAGCTCCCCTCAACTCTTTGTGCAACAAAGGTAGGTAGCCACACCTTCCAAGATGGCAGTGATGCTGGCTAGAAGGAGAAACTGCCCACAACAACCAAATCAGTATTGCCCCTTAATCAGATGGGGAAAGCTCTAGACAACTGTCGCCACATAGGCAGCTTAGCATTTGCCAACTACCTCAAACATGGAACATTTCTCTTACCCAAGATAGTGCTGGCTCTGCGTCCCAAATGTCAGATTGTATTTGTGGGGTGTTTCTAGAAACCTCCAAGTCAGAGGGCCCAGGAGCTTTGGAGCTTGTAAAGCAATCTCATTTTCTATGGAGAACTTTAAACCCAAGAAAGCTGGCAATTTGAAGACTAGGTTTTAAGTCAAAAAACCAAACGCTCCCCACTTACATTTTCTAGAGGCTCTAAAGTTTACGGAAGGGAAACATCTTTTTAAGATTTAAGATTTTTAAGTACTAAAAAGGAAGTTTAAAAAGAATCAAGAACAGGTGGCTCAGGGCAGGGAGAGGTGTGCCTGGGAAAATGGCAGTTGTCACTCCTTGCATCCTTAGAAGTTGGGAAAGGAACATGGTACATTCACAAAGGCTGCTGCTGCTCTTTCCTGTAGAGCAGTTCACAGGAGGCCTGGGCTGGACACTCAATGGCCTCTTCTTGGCTTTTTCAAATGGGATCAACCATTTGCTTTCAGAGTACAATGTTGGCCAATCAGGCTCCTCGGCTCTGGAAAAAACCCTTCTACCAATAACAACTTACACAGGACGTTAAGAACAAACATACAAACCAACCACCACTCAATCAAAGAAAACTATTAAGCTGCTGTCTTGGCACTAAGGTATTCATATAGTTTTACATCTGCTAAGAGGCAGATTACACTGTGTTTCTGATCAGATAAAGATCCACAAATAATTTAATTTAATGAAAAGTGACTGCTCATCACAAAAATGTCTGCTTCTGCCTTACCCAGACCAGGAGTAGACACAGAATGAGCAAAGCTGGTTGGTGACTGTATTATACATTCAGTCAGAGGACAAAGGCCTTAAAGGCTTACTTAGTCCTAATCATTGAGCTTTTCTCCTTACATTTACTAAGTCAAATATGGCAACAATGAAGGAATTGCTTCATAACCCTGACAATACGATCCCATCTCATTTCCCTATTTCTAAGCCCATCTGAGAAATTGGTCTGGAAATATTCAGAGGGGCCTGAATATCAACCACTTATACCAGTCTTGACTAAAAAAGGTTCTAGTGCCAGGGAAACACTTAAAAAAGGCTTTTGTGGGGTGGAGAAAACTAAGAAAAAGCCAGTTTTCATCTAAGTGCATGCACAATGTAAAAGAAAATGGGCTGGGCGAGGTGGCCTGTAATCCCAGCACTTTGGGAGGTCCAGGTGGGTGGACTGCTTGAGTTCAGGAGTGTGAGGCTGCAGTGAGCCATGTCTGCACCACTGCACTGTAGCCTGGGCAACAAAGTGAGACCCTGTCTCAAAAAAAAAAAAAAAAAGGAAAGAGAGAAAAAGAGAAAGAGAAGGAAAGTAAGGAAAGAAAGAAAAGGGAAAGTGGGGAGGAGGGAGGCAGGCAGGCAGGCAGCCAAAGGGAGGGAAAGGAAGAGAAAGGAAAGGAAGAAAAGGAAAAATAAAGAAGGGACCAACTGGGTGCGGTGGCTCACGCTTGTAATCCCAGCACTTTGGGAGGCCGAGGTGGGTGGATCACGAGGTCAGGAGATCGAGACCATCCTGGCTAACACGGCAAAACCCCATCTCTACTAAAAATATTTAAAAATTAGCGGGGTGTGGTGGCGGGTGCCTGTAGTCCCAGCTACCGGGGAGACTGAGGCAGGAGAATGGCGTGAACTTGGGAGGCGGGAGCTCGCAGTGACCCGAGATTACGCCACTGCACTCCAGCCTGGGCGACAGGAGCGAAACTCAGTCTCAAAAAAAAAAAAAAAAAAAGGGACCAGCTCCAGGAGTGCCCCAAAGGAAGTCTATTTCCTCTTGTTGGATGTATAGTGCAAACAGTTTGCTACCTTCAGTTATTTTCGTATTAAAATTCTGCTTTCTTGGCCAGGCGCGGTGACTCATGCCTGTAATCCCAGCACTTCGGGAGGCCAAGGTGGGCAGATCACCTGAGGTCAGGAGTTCAAGACCAGCCTAGCCAACATAGTGAAACCCTGTCTCTACTAAAAACAAAAAATTAGCCAGGCGTGGTGGCATGCGCCTATAATCTCAGCTACTCAAGAAGCTGAGGTAGGAAAATCACTTGAACTTGGGAGGTGGAGGTTACAGTGAGCCAAGATCGCGCCACTACACTCCAACCTGGGTGACAGTGAGACTTTGTCTCCAAACAACAAAAAACAAACCTCCTTTCTCCTGCCTAACATCAACCATCACTTGAAATAGTGCTTCATAAAGGGAAAATGAGGAAATCAAAAGGAGATGGGATTCCTAATGCTAGTGACAGTTTTCTGTAGGGGTAATAAAAATGCTTACTCCTGATTTGGAAGGAAGGAAAGATGTGTTTATAATCCTGACTCAGGAATGGGAAAAGAGGTGTTTTTATTTTTTATTTGAGACTGAGTTTCGCTCTTGTTGTCCAGGCTGGAGTGCAATGGCGCGATCTTGGTTCACCACAACCTCCGCCTCCCGGATTCAAGCAATTCTCCTGCCGTGGCCTCCCGAGTAGCTGGGACTACAGACATGCGTCGCCATGCACCGCTTATTTTGTATTTTTAGTAGAGGCGGGGTTTCTCCACGTTGGTCAGGCTGGTCTTGAATTCCTGACCTCAGGTGATCCACCCACCTTGGCCTCCCGAAATGTTGGTATTACAGGCGTGAGCCACCAGGCCCAGCCGAGAGTTTTTCTCTTAAAAACTTACCCTGGGTAGTTAAGGGGTGCCATACAGCACACAGAGACAAAGTCAGAGTTTCACCTTAATTACAGACAAGGGACAGTTTATAGGCATTCCAGCCATTATTTAGAAATAATCCATTTCTCCTGACAAGCTACCCAGGTCTCAAAATAACCTGCTGAAGCAAAGAGGAATGATTCAGAAAGCAGAGTATCTTAGCAGTTGGAAGTGAAAAAAGAATGCCTCTATTGCTATGTTAGCGTAGAGAAAGGGTCTCTCTCTGACAACTACCTTTTCCTTCTCTCCACGAACTTCTTCCTCCCCACCCCTACAGCCCTCTTTCCAAGTCTTTGTACTAGTCAAAAGTGCATAAATCTGCAGGACAATGCTACCTTTGACCACTGACTGGCCAATAGCAAAGCATGTAAGTATCTGAAGTGACTTTTTACCAAAAGACACTGCCCCAGCTTTAACGTGACAAAGTACTTTTGGCTATTAAGAAGCAAACAAAAGGAAATCATACACTTGATGTTCTCCTGTAACTTTTCCAAGATAATCAAGGTTTCTATAGACTGGCCTTTACATATGACAAAGCCATAGAAACTTCTGTGATGAGCAATGTGGTCCCACATGAAAACCACCCTGAGGGACTTTTTTTTTGGTGAGTGGGAAAAGTGGCTTCCCTCACTGGGCTTTCATTCTGGCCAGGTACATATACACAGACTGGACCAAAGAAGCTTCATACTCAAATTGGGCAAGACTAATAAAACGCATTCAAGGGCCTAATGTTGTTTGTGACCATCCAAACCCCTTCATTTGGCACCTGCACACCTGGAGGATGGCTTTTATTTGGCACTTAAAAATACTTAAGAACATTCTTGTGAAAATATCCATATTATGATCTAATAAATGGTAATAAGATGGATGCTAAGATGACAGGCAAATATACAATGAGCTTTCAGGATCTGTGCAACTGACCCACGGTCAACAGTATATAGCTAATAGCAAGCCAATAATTGATGGAAGGCTGGGTATGGTGGCTCATGTCTGTAGTCCCAGCACTTTGGGAGGCTGAGACAAGAGGATCGCTTGAGCCCAGAAGTTCAGGACCAGCTTGGGCAACACAGTGAGACTCCTGTCTCTAGAAAATTAGCCAGGTGTGGTGGCATGTGCCATAAGTCCCAGCTACTTAGGAGGCTGAGGCAGGGGGATTGTTTGAGCCTGGAAGGTTGAGGCTACAGTGAGCTGTGTTGTCATGACTCTGACTGCACTCCAGCTCAGGCAAGAGAATGAGACCCTGTCTCTCTCTTAAAAAAAAAAAAAAAAAAAGATGAATTCCCACTTGCCAATAATACTGAGAATACAGGGTGATTTTAGGCTTAAGCTAAATTCTAACTCCTTTCCCCACGACTGTTAACAGTTAAGCCTTTTCTGCAAAGTCAAGGATACTAATAAGCATCCTTGAAATGCTTATAAGAGAACTGTAAGAGGTTCTGGGTTTTATCACACAAGTTCCAAGGTGGAGGAGCAGTGACAGTGAGAGATAAGACAAGGTGAACAAGTTTAAAACCAAAAGCAGTGGACATTTATTCCTTAATTTTGTGCAAGAGTGTAAAGATGCATTTGAAAGAACCTGATGGCTAGAGCATTAGCCATGGCTTTCAGGTTGGCCTAGTTTACAATCAGGAAAAGAAGGGGAAAAAAGTTAACTTGCCTAGTTCACATGAATGATGTTTCTGGCAAACACAGTCGTTTACAAGTTTCAAGCTATATTTTACTAGAGTCAAGGGAAGACTTCAAAAAGCCACATACAGTACAATTTAAAACTGGATGAACATCCTGCAAATGTTAGTGCAAAGTAATTATGTAGACTCTCCAAACAAGACTGTGCTCTTGTTTCCCAGGTTTGGTCAATGTTGCTCTTTTATGATTACAATCACAGAGGCTTAACTTACCAAATAGCAATGCCTCTGTGTTTTATGTCCTGTGTACCAAGGGAATGTCACAAGGTTTTGATGAAATGCAGCTTAGTTTCATTAATAAAGCAAACTTCTTATTGAATTTAACAATCACGTTCCTGGAATGCTGCATGTGTTAAGTTTCATGGAAATGCTCTTAAGCTTATGCCTCTATCTTGTTCAACAAAATCACTCTTAAGATATCCTTTTTACTATGTAACTGGAATTGTTTCATGATCTTGAAATGCAACCAGTATAAATGAACATTTCAGAAGTGGGAGAAAATCCACCACTAATCTCAGCTAGACAAACTTCTTAAAAATCAAAAAGCCTATTCACACAAAATTATATGTAATGACTGTAGTAATCAGTTTATTACACAGATTAATCATTCTTGAACGTACAAGCTCCAGAGGAGCAACTGGGTCTTTAAATATACACAAGTATTTCCATCAAATGAATTTTCACCCTTACATCCAAATAGACCTAAGCGGTTAAAAACATAAGAAAAATAAGAGCTATTAGCTATGTATTAACTGAGAAACCACATACAAACCAAAGAATATGGAAGAGAGAAAGAAGGGATGAAAGGCCAAAGGTTGAAGGGGTAGGGAAATGTAAAAGAGTTGGGAACAAAGCCCATCACACTTGATGTACTAATAGCTCCAATCCATTTAAATGTTGACCAGTTAAACTTAGACCTTAAAATGCAGGATGTGGGTAGAGTTTAATCTGGTTGGTCATAACTTTCACCTAAGACGTAGCTCCTTCGGAATAAAATGAATACAGACACAGCTTCATGTTCTTCACCTTGCTTTTCATAACTGTTTTGAGTTTAAACGGATTCCACTTAAAAATAATCTCCTACAGGTGAGTGGAGCCTTTTCTTTCCCATCCAAGCTCACACCATACCCAACACCCCCCTCACACCTTGCTGTTATCCAAATTTAAGTCAGTAAGAAAAGCTTTTAGTCTCACACCTAGGTAATGCCTGTAGAACTGGCTTGTCACACACACACTTCTCTGCTAGGAGGCAATGTTGGTACAGAAGTACAGTATTTCTAGTTTGTTGTTCCAAGTATGTACAACACGCAGCACTGCTGTATCAGGTAAACATGTGCACAGGGGAAGATGAGGCGTGGGCTCATAGAAAGCAGTCAAATGGAAATCAAAAGGACTTTCTCTTTCAGAGTTCCCCTATCTTTATTTGTAGAGGTTATCCAATAATTTCTTTAATTACATCGCATACTTCTGAGTCCATTCCCGAGCTATTCTGTTGTACCTGTACACACAAAGAGAAGCTTGGCTTAACACAGGTGTGGAGTCAGTAAGCAACAGATTCCATTCATTATCCCATCAAGTAACTTGAAGAGAGTAACTCATATGACATTCAAGGAAAGGCCCCTTTCTATCCCAAATTTCTGATAAGCATTAATTCAATGATAATGGGAAGGATGTGTAAAATGTGAAAGTCTCCTTTAATTGCGACTTATAGAGGGTTCTGATTAAATTTTAGTATTTGTTGGCATATACCTTATTCTATACTTGATTGGCCTATTTCTACAGAAGACATCAACTCAATTCATTTACTTAAAGTACTTGAAACTATATGATTCTACATTATATAGTTCTTGAACTCATATACTAATAATGATTAAACTGACATAAGGCTGGGTGCGGTGGCTCAGACCTGTAATCCCAGCACTTTGGGAGGCTGAGTCAGGTGGATCATTTGAGCCCAGGAGTTTGAGACCAGTCTGGGCAACATGATAAAACCCTGTCTCTACAAAAAATACAAAAATTAGCAGCGTGTGGTGGCGCATGCCTGTAGTCCAAGCTACTCAGGAGGCTGAGGTGGGAAGATCGTTTGAGCTCAGGAGGCAGAGGTTGAAGTGAGCTGATATTGCAACACTGTACTACAGCCTGGGTGACAGAATGAGGCTCTGTCTCAAAAAAAAAGGGGGGGGAAAAAACCCAACTTTCCTTTCATATCAATAAAACTGGTTCTGGTAGAACTTATTTCAACAATTCGGTTGACAAAATGAATGGGTTTATTGCTTCAGAAGAATGTTTGAATAAAGTAAGCAGAGCAAATGGTTCTATAATTCTCCTATTAAAAAAGGGATGCTAGGCCGGGTACGGTGGCTCACGCCTGTTAATCCCAGCACTTTGGGAGGCTGAGGCAGGCGGATTACCTGAGGTCAAGAGTTTGAGATGGGCCTGGCCAACATGGTGAAATCCTGTCTCTACTAAAAATACAAAAAAATTAGCTGGGCGTGGTGGTGTTCACCTGTAATCCCAGCTACTCGGGAGGCTGAGGCAGCAGAATCATTTGAACCTGGGAGGTGGAGGCTGCAGTGAGCCAAGATCGTGACATTGCACTCCAGACTGGCTGACACAGCCAGACTTCAGCTCAAAAAAAAAAAAAGATGCTAGAAAAAAGAGAAAGAAAGATAAGGTCAGGTGTGGTAGCTCATGCCTGTAATCCTGGCACCTTGGGAGGCCAAGGCAGGAAGACTGCTTGAGGTCAGGAGTTCAAGACCAGCCTGGGCAACACATCAAGACCTAATCTCTATTAAATTTTAAAAAAGAAAAAAAGGGATGCTGAGCCTGGGCAACATAGGGATACTCCATTGATACAGAAAATTTAAAAATTAGCTGGTGACCGGGTGTCATGGCTCACACCTGTAATCCCAGAACTTTGGGAGGCTGGGACGGCTGGATAACTTGAGGTCAGGAGTTCCAGACTAGCCTGGCCAACATGGCAAAATCCTGTCTCTACTGAAAACACAAAATTTAGCCAAGAATGGTAGTGTGTGCCTGTAATCCCAGCTACTCAGGAGGCTAAGGCATGAGAATCACTTGAGCCTGGGAGGCAAAGGTTGCAGTAAGCCAAGAATGCACCACTGCACTCCACCTGGGCAATGGAGAAAGACTTGGTCTCAAAAAAAAAAATTAGCTGGATGTGATGGCATGTGCCTGTGGTCCCAGCTACTTGGGAAGCTCAGATTGGAGAACTACTTGAGCCTGGGAGGCTGAGGTTACAGTGAGCTGTGATTGTGCCACTGCATTCCAGTCTGGGCAACAGAGCAAGACCCTGACTCAAAAACAAAGTGGGGTGGGGATGGGTATGCTGGCCTCGCATGGTGGCTCATGCCTATAACAACAGCACTTTGGGAGGCTGAGGTGGGAGGACTGCTTGAGGCCAGGAATTAGAGACCAGCCTGTTCAACACAGTGAGATCCTGTCTCTACAAATAAAACAAATTAGCCAGGTGTAGTGGCATGTACTAGCAGTCCTAACTACTGGGTAGGCTGGGGTGGGAGGATCACTTGAGCCCATGAGTTTGACACTGCAGTGAGCCACGATTGTGCCACTGTACTCCAGTCTGGGCAGAAGAGCAAGACCCTGTCTCTGAAAAAAAAAAAAGTGGGGGGTTAGAGGGTGGAGGCAGTGCGGTTTAGGAAAGTTCTGTTCAACAGTGTTCAACATTACTCCATGCTGACTTGGGAAATGACTTCTGGTAAGCATTCAGGCCCACAATTCTAAATATTGGACAAAACAGTTCTCTAATCAAAAAAATTTGTGAATAAATTCACAAATAGGAAAAAGCAAGAACCAACTGTTAGAATACCCCATTCCCAGTGTTACCTCCATTAAAAACAAAAAAGTATCTACGCCTTTCTAATCCAGTAGAATTCAAGTAATTCTTTTTTTTTTTTTTTTGAGACGGAGTCTTGCTCTGTAGCCCGGGCTGGAGTGCAGTGGCCGGATCTCAGCTCACTGCAAGCTCCGCCTCCCGGGTTTGCGCCATTCTCCTGCCTCAGCCTCCGGAGTAGCTCGGACTACAGGCGCCCGCCACCTCGCCCGGCTAGTTTTTTTTTGTATTTTTAGTAGAGACGGGGTTTCACTGTGTTAGCCAGGATGGTCTCGATCTCCTGACCTCGTGATCCGCCCGTCTCGGCCTCCCAAAGTGCTGGGATTACAGGCTTGAGCCACCGCGCCCGGCCTCAAGTAATTCTTAAATTCTTTCTATTTTAACTTTAATTTTTTTTTTTTTTTTTGGTAACAGGAATCTTGCTCTGTCGCCCAGGCAGGAGTGCAGTGGTGCAATTTCAGCTCACTGCAATCTCCACATCCTGAGAAGCAATTCTCCTGCCTCAGCCTCCCGAGTAGCTGGGATTACAGGTGCCCGCCATCACGCCTGGCTAATTTTTGTAGTTTTAGTAGAAATGGGGTTTCAGCCTGTTGGCCAGGCTGGTCTCAAACCCCTGACCTTGTGATCCGCCCACCCCAGCCTCCCAAAGTGCCAGGGTTACAGGCATGAGCCACCGCGCCCGGCCCTAAAAAAAAACTATTCACCCTCTCCTATCTACTTCCTCTTATAACTTCACTGAATAGTACATAAAACAACAGATGTTATTAGTGCTGGGCATGGTGGTATATGCTTATAATCCTAGCTACTCCAGAGGCTGAGGTAGGAGGACTACTTGAGCCCACGAGTTTGAGACCAACCTAGGCAACACAGCAAGACTCCATCTCAAAAGAAAAGAAGAAAAGAATAAATGCTACTAGAACACTTTTAGCTACTATCTCTTTTGATATCCTGACCACTGTTCAGTAATTCATAGTACAACTCTAAAACATCCAAATTCTACAATCAAGTTTTGTTTTTAAAAGAAATTTGGGGCTTTCATGCCTAATGGCATTTATTTATTTTCTTCCTTTAGATTATGTCAAATGGTAAAAAATCAATTCTCTTTTCCCATTAATTCACAAATACCTATAGCAGGCAAATGGGCACTTGATGAAAAATGCTTTATATATCAAAAGCCAAGCATAAGACATTAAGCTGTTGAAAAATATACCATAGGAAAATTTTTGTATGGGCATGGTGGCTCACACCTGTAATTCCAGCACTTTGGGAGGCCTAGGCAGGAAGATCATTTGAGGTCAGGAGTTCGAAACCAGCCTGGCCAACATGGTGAAAGTCTCTATTAAAACTACAAAAAAAATGAGCCTGGTGTGGTGGCCTGCACCTGTAATCCCATCTACTCGGGAGGCTGAGGCATGAGAATCATTTGAACCCAGGAGGCGGAGGTTGCAGTGAGCCAAGACTGCACCACTGCACTCCAGCCTGGGTGACAGAGTGAGACCCTGTTTCAAAAAAAAAAAGTTTTTGTAGACAAGAGGAGTCACATGAAACAATCAGGGATAAGACTGGCATCATCTACTTATAATACTCCTCAGTGCATATATTCTTCTTTTCTAGCCCCAGGAGAGTATATTAGGACTTCACTTTAAATATCTGGCCCATATTCAGCCCTTAAACAAGAAAGATTTGTGACAAACATCTCCATCCCACCACAGATAACTTTCCATCTTGAGGCCATACTTACTTTTCTCTATCTGTTTTGTAGATCCGAGCAATCTCAGGCACTAAAGGATCATCTGGATTGGGATCACACAACAGAGAACAGATGGATAAGAGTACTAAAATGAAAAAAATCGTATAAATTAGTAGAGGATAAAAGCAAAGGGTTGAGAGAAACATGAGATGCCAAAACAGGAGAAAATTCTAAGAATTTATATTGTAATGCCTAGCAGCTTTGTAAGTTTTACTTAACTTTATATTAACAGTAACCAACAAGGATTTTTTTTTTCTTTCTTTTATAGCAGAGTTGGGGTTTTACCATGTTGGCCAGGCTGGTCTCGAACTCCTGACCTCAAGTGATCCACCCACCTCGGCCTCCCAAAGTCCTGGGATTACAGGCGTGAGCCACAGTACCTGGCCTAATTTTTGTATTTTTAGTAGAGTCAGGGTTTCGCCATGTTGGTCAGGCTGGTCTTGAACTCCTGACCTCGTGATTCACCCACGTAGACCTCCCAAAGTGCTGGGATTACAAACATGAGCCACCACGCCTGGCAAATAGTTTTTTGAGATGGAGTCTCACTCTGTTGCCCAGACTGGAGTGTAGTGGCGCGATCTCGGCCCGTTGCAAGCCGCACCTCCCGGGTTCATGCCATTCTCCTGCCTCAGCCTCCCGAGTAGCTGGGACTACTGGCACCCACCACCATGCCCGGCTCATTTTTTTGTATTTTTAGTAGAGACAGGGTTTCACCATGTTAGCCAGGATGCTCTCGATCTCCTGACCTCGTGATCCACTGCACCCAATCTACCAACAAGGATTTTAAGAAGCTTCAACAGACTTCAGGTTAGGTCATTAAAAAACAAAAATGAAGGCCGTGGCCGGGCGCGGTGGCTCAAGCTTGTAATCCCAGCACTTTGGGAGGCCGAGACGGGCGGATCACGAGGTCGGGAGATCGAGACCATCCTGGCTAACACGGTGAAACCCCGTCTCTACTAAAAAATACAAAAAACTAGCCAGGCGAGGTGGCGGGCTCCTGTAGTCCCAGCTACTCCGGAGGCTGAGGCAGGAGAATGGCGTAAACCCGGGAGGTGGAGCTTGCAGTGAGCTGAGATCCGGCCACAGCACTCCAGCCTGGGCGACAGAGCCAGACTCCGTCTCAAAAAAAAAAAAAAAAAAAAAAAAATGAAGGCCGGGTGCAGTGGCTCATGCCTGTAATCCCAGCACTTTGGGAGGCGGAGGCGGGTGGATCACGAGGTCAAGAGATTTAAACCATTCTGGCCAACATGGTGAAACCCCATCTCTACTAAAAATACAAAAATTAGCTGGGCGTGGTGGCGCGTGCCTGTAGTCCCAGCTACTCGGGAGACTGAGGCCGGAGAATCGCTTGAACCTGGGAGGCGGAAGTTGCTGTGAGCTGAGATCGTAGCATTGCACTCCAGCCTGGGCGACAGAGCAAAAATCCATCTCCAAAAAAAATAATAATAATAATAAATAAAAAATAAAATAAAACAAATAGCAGAAAATTAATGTTAAATGGCATCCTGGTCTCCCAGATACGAATATAAGCCCCTTTGTGCAAAGTCTCACAATAATCCCATAATGTAAGAAGAGTTGATATGACTGTCTCTATGCCTGAACCCCTAAGAGAGCTGGCCCAGACAGGTGCAGTGACGTGTTCAATGTCCCTGGCTAGAAATTAGAATAGAATTAAAACTTGGTCTAAATCCTAGACCAAGAACATTTTTCAGATCCCATAAAATTCAATTTTTTAGAAGCCCATATTCAAGGATAAATGGCTTTCAAAATTCCAAAGACAGGCCAAGTAAGAGGGCTCACTCCTGTAATCCTAGCACTTTGGGAGGCCACAGCAGAAGGATCGCTTCAGGCCAGGAGTCTGAGATCAGCCTAGGCAACACAGTGAGATTCTGTCTCTACAAAAAATTTAAAAATTAGCTAGATGTGGTGGCATACTCCTATGGTCCCAGCTACTCAGGAGGCTAAGGTGGGAGGATCACTTACACCCAGGAGGTTAAGGCTGTATTGACCTGTGTTCGCAACACTGCACTCCACCCTGGGTGACAGAGTGAGACCCTGTCTCAAAAAGGAAAAAAAAAAAAAAAGACAGCCACACTACTGAATATTCTTAGCAAAAATGACAACCATAAAATCCAACAATCACTGTTTTCCAGTGGCAGGCACCACATTCAGACAATTGTTTTGTTTAATTTTCAGTTGAAAACAATTTAGTCTACATCAAGAACATAAATGCAAACACTTGCCCCCAAAAGGAGATGGTCACACACTCATTACAGAGAATATAACATACTTCTATGAATGTCTCAAATTCTCTTCAGTGACGATTTAGAATCTCATCTAAGTCACTTTCTCGGTGACAATCTGGGATGTAGCAGACAAATCTCAATAGTGTAATTTCCTTTATTCAATCTGTCATTAACTTGTTTTAAAATATTTATTTATTTATTATTTAGTTAGAGACAGGGTCTCACTCTGTCGCCCAGGCTGGAGTGCAGTGGCGTGATCTTGGTTCATTTCAGCCTAAACCTCCCGGGCTCAAGTCATCCTCCCACCTCACTCTATAGGGGAGACTACAGGTGAGTGCCACCACGTCCAACTAATTTTCTTTGTATTTTTTGTAGAGGTTGGGTTTTGCCATGTTGGCCAGGCTAGTCTTGATCTCCTAGGCTCAAGTGATCCACCTGTCTTGGCCTCCGGAAGTGCTGGGATTACAGGTGTGAACCACCACACCCAGCCATATCTATCATTAACTTATGCATTCCTTACTGAATGCAAAGGGGGCATAGTCACTGATTACATTAAGTTCAGTAGCCTCTGACATAATGAAATAAATGTAAATCCTTCTATACTAATGCTAATAGAGCACAGCCATCTTTCTTTTCTCTAAAGTTCTGTACCAAGAGATAGTAACTCTCAGCCTACTTTACTCCCAGCACATAAATTCAGCAAGGAAAGGATTCGCTCATATTCCTATCAAATCTATCCTATAGAGATCAAGGGCTTCTGAGAAGTAAAGAAAAAGTTGACATGCCCTATTCGGTTTGGTAACAAAAATGCTATTTCCTTGCCTTAAGAGTATATGAAAAGTTTTTTAAAAAAAATCAGGAAAGATGTTTTGTGACTCTTCATTCCTGTTGCCCACAGTTCTGGCAGTTGGCATTCCAAAAACATTTTCCCACTGTCAGGTGTCATCACCTGAAGCCCTCTTCAAGCATAGAACATTCTAACATCAATTAGGAAAGACTTCAGGTATTTCCTGGAAATGACAACAGGAAGTTAGAAATTTTTGCATGTTCCTTTAACTGATTCTTCTAAATATTCTAATAAGTCAACTTTAAAGCACAGGTTTTAAAGAAAGGGCTTTTCCTTCTTTCCAGGAAAGGAAAGTAGGGCACTGGATATCTGGACCTTGTGAAGATTCTTAGTACACTACTTAACTTCTTGAATTCATGAAAAATTCATTTTGGTTTATAATATACTGATATGGTTTGGATCTGTGTCCCCACACAAATCTCATGTTCAACTGTAATCCCCAAAGTTGGAAGTGGGGCCTGGTGGGAGGTGACTGGATCATGGGGGTGCATCCTTCATGAATGGTTTAGCACCACCCCTTTGATGCTGTTCTTGTGATAGAGTTCTCATGAGATCTGGCTAATAGTGTGTGGCACCTCCCCCCATCTCTCTCTCGGTCCTGCTACTGCCATGAGGCTCATGGCACAGGTGGCTCCCCCTTTGCCTTCTGCCACGAGTAAAAGCTCCCTCAAGGCTCCCCGGAAGCAGATGCTGCCATGCTTTCTGTATAGTCCACAGAACTGTGAGCCAATTAAACTTTCCTTTTTTTTTTTTGAGATGCAGTTTCACTCTTGTTGCCCAGGCTGGAGTGCAATGGCGCGATCCCAGCTTCCTGCAACCTCTGCCTCCCGGATTCAAGCGATTCTCCTGCCTCAGCCTCCCAAGTAGCTGGGATTACAGGCATGCACCACCATGCCCAGCTAATTTCTGTATTTTTGGTAGACATGGGGTTTCTTCATGTTGGTCAGGCTGGTCTCAAACTCCCGACCTCAGGTGATCTGCCCACCTTGGCCTCCCAAAGTGCTGGGATTACAAGCGGAGCAACTGCGCCCAACAAACCTCTTTTCTTTACAAATTATGCAGTCTCAGGTATTTCTTTTTTTTTTTTTTTTGAGACGGAGTCTGGCTCTGTCGCCCGGGCTGGAGTGCAGTGGCCGGATCTCGGCTCACTGCAAGCTCCGCCCCCCGGGTTTACGCCATTCTCCTGCCTCAGCCTCCCGAGTAGCTGGGACTACAGGCGCCCGCCGCCTCGCCCGGCTAGTTTTTTGTATTTTTTAGTAGAGACGGGGTTTCACCGTGTTCGCCAGGATGGTCTCGATCTCCTGACCTCGTGATCCGCCCGTCTCGGCCTCCCAAAGTGCTGGGATTACAGGCTTGAGCCACCGCGCCCGGCCCTCAGGTATTTCTTTATAGCAGTGCAAGAATGGGCTGATATATATACCTTTTTCTGTAAAGATAATAACTCTTATTTCTATAACCTGTAGTTTCTTCATTGAACTTTTACCTATACATATTCATCAGTATTACTTTTTTTTTTTTTTTTTGAGACAGAGTCTCACTTTGTTGCCCAGGCTGGAGCACAGTGATGTGATGTTGGCTCACTGCAACCTCCGCCTCCCAGGTTCCCAGGTTCAAGCAATTCTTGTGCCTCAGCCTCCTGAGTAGTTGGGTCTATAGACACACACCACCCTGCCTGGCTAAGTTTTGTATTATTGGTAGAAATGGGGTTTCACTATGTTGGCCAGGCTGTTCTTAAACTCCTGACCTTAAGTGATCCACCTTCCTCGGCCTCTCAAAGTGGATTACAGTCATTACTGCACCTGGCCAGTATTTTCACTAGTGTTACAACGACAGTCACTTTCACTTCTAAAAACATATAATCAAATGGCTTTATGGCACACTTATCTGCTTCCTTTCGTTTTTTTTCAGTTTTTTTTTTAAAATATATATATATATATATATATATATATATATATATATATATATAT
>NC_037673.1:135966228-135985721 GCF_003255815.1 Theropithecus gelada | reverse complement strand
ATATATATATATATATATATATATATATATATATATATATATATATTTAGGTCCCCATCATGGATCTTCAAAGTAGAGGAAATACTGGGTCAAAATTTCTATCCTTGAAGACAGACTATATGTTAAAGAATAATATCATACAGGATTAAGGCGTTTCATAGAACTACTTGCCCATACATTCAATTTACAAAAAGGGAATCATTAAAACCTTAAACCTGAGACAGTTAATACAATCAAATTCAACAAAATGGCACTGCAATTATTTTAAAGGATAGCTATCCAGATAGAACCTAACAAATCAAACTTGTAACAGTCCTTATCATTTACAATAGCTGAAAAGAAATCAATGCTAGGCAAGAGAAGGGGAAGAACAAAAAGAGATATGGCAATAATTTCAGCTATCTTGTGCCTCCAACACCCCACCCCACCCCATCAAAACACACCTCTCACATAATTCCACTTATCTTGGTCCCATTACTAGATTTACATCTCTATTGCTATTTGGTGAAGGAAGTGTAACCAATGGGACCTTCACCAGGCCAGGCACAGGTCCATAAACACTTTCTCAAGTAGCTCTTGAATTGTAAGGGGGCCCACCAAAAGAAAAGGGGACACACTTCTCTAAAAAACTACTTCACTACAACTTTTTAAAAAATGTGGTTCTCTGGCATCCTGTTTTTATTTCTGCCTAGGACTCTAAAAATTTTAAATTAATGCCTCAGAGTTTTGTTTGCTTTAAAAATTAAATTTGTGGCCAGGAGTGGTGACTCACACCTGTAATCCCAGCCCTTTGGGAGGCCAAGACAGGCGGATCACCTGAGGTTGGGAGTTCAAGACCAGCCTGACCAACATGGAGAAACCCTGTCTCTACTAAAAATACAAAATTAGCCAGGTGTGGTGGCGCATGCCCTGTAATCCCAGCTGCTCAGAAGGCTGAAGCAGGATAATGGCTTGAACCTGAGAGGTGGAGGCTGCAGTGAGCCGAGATTGTGCCACTGCACTCCAGCCTGGGCAACAAGAGTGAAACTCCTTCTCAAAAAAAAAAAAAAAAAAATTTAAGATTGAGTCTTGACATCCAAGTTATAACATGACAAATACTCAACACTTTTGACAACCGTGCCTTTATCCCAGTTTTTGGAGTACTTACAAGGAACCAGTTAACTGTCCGTTTTTGCTTCTTTAATCTTCATAACAACAATGAAATATTTATTATTGTTCCTTTTCTACTGATGACAAAACTGAGGAATACAGGGGCCAATGTGTCTCAAGTCTCATTTATTAAGAGGTGGATCTGAGATCTGCACACAGGCAATTGGATCTAGAATCTATGTTCTTTACCGTGAAACTACGTTGCTTCCTGTCTAAACACATGCGTTAAACAAATGCTAAATTATAAGCAGATAATTTCTACTAAAAATACAAAAATTAGTTGGGCGTGGTGGTGGGCGCCTGTAATCCCAGCTACTCGGGAGGCTGAAGCAGGAGAATTGCTTGAACCCCGGAGGCGGAGGTTGCAGTCAGTCAAGATCGTACCATTGCACTTCAGCCTGGGCAACAAGAGTGAAACTCTGTCTCAAAAAAACACAAAAAACAAAAATTCATACACCACGTTTCACCACACAAATACCAAAACTAACATTATTTGTCTATTTCTGGCCACTTAACATCCTTTTTTTTTTTGAGATGGAGTCTCGCTCTGTTGCCCAGGCTGGAGTGCAGTGGCGCGATCTCGGCTCACTGCAAGCTCCGCCTCCCGGGTTCATGCCATTCTCCTGCCTCAGCCTCCCAAGTAGCTGGGACTACAGGCGCCCACCACCATGCCCAGCTAATTGTTTTGTATTTTTAGTAAAGACAGGGTTTCACTGTGTTAGCCAGGATGGTCTCGATCTCCTAACCTCGTGATCCACCCGCCTCGGCCTCCCAAAGTGCTGGGATTACAGGCGTGAGCCACCGCGCCCGGCCTCACTTAACATACTTTTATATGTAACTCTTATTACAGTGTATATGCCTTTTTTCTTTTTTCTGCTTTTCTCAAACACAGTATTTTCCTATTTTTGCAATATTTGTAAAGTTCAATACTTTTTTTTTTTTTGGCGATAGAGTCTCCCTCTGTCACCCAGGCTAGAGTGCAGTGGTACCATCTTGGCTCACTGCAACCTCCGTCTCCTGGGTTCGAGTGATTCTCCTGCCTCAGCCTCCTGAGTAGTTGGGCACACGCCATCACACCCAGGAGTGTACAGGCACACCTGGCTAATTTTTGTATTTTTAGTAAAGATGGGGTTTTGCCATGTTGGCCAAGCTGGTCTCGAACTCCTAGTCTCAAGTGATCTGCCCACCTCAGCCTCACAAACTGTTGGGATTACAGGCATGAACCACTGTGCCTGGCCAGGGTCAATACTCTCTTAAATGCAAGTGCTAGAACCCATTTATTTTTTCCTCTTCTGTAAGTAACCTCTAATTTTCAGAACTAAATCACACTGTCACAAATGTACTTGCATACAAAGTTTTTTCAGCATTTGGGATTGTTTTCTTAGTATAAATAAATGAAACTAGAATTATTGGGTAAATGGGCATGGATGATTAAGTATCTTAACACATACTGGCAGACTGGGCTCTACAAACCTATACCTCTACTTGAAGTATAGAGTATTCATTTCAATATACCTCATTAGCATTTTGTCTCCTTTTAAAAATATCTTTGTTAATTAAAAAGGTAAAAAAAGGGAATGTAACATTCATTTATTTATTCTTTGGTTCCCCTGTGTCCACTCATCTATTAGGATCTGAATTTTTTTCTGATTTTTGTACTTCATATTTTAAACATATTAATCCATTACCATATTTGATTTTTCTCTTAAACAACTGATTTCATTTTCACAAAAGTACATCCAGTAAGCTCTTTTATCACCTCTCAGAGTAGAGCGGTGAGATCTGATAAAGATTCTTTCTTTTTTTTGAGACAGAGTCTTGCTGTGTCCCCCAGGCTGGCCAGGCTGGCCAGGCTGGAGTGCAGTGGCATGATCTCGGCTCACTGCAACCTCCGCCTCCCGGGTTCAAGCGATTCTCCTGCCTCAGCCTAAAATACAAAAATTAGCCGGGCATGGTGGCGGATGCCTGTAATCCCAGCTACTAGGGAGGCTGAGGCAGGAGAATCACTTGAACCCGGGAGGTGGAGGTTGCAATGAGCCAAGATTGCACCACTGCAGTCCAGCCTGGGCGATAAAGTGAGACTCCATCTCAAAAAAAAATATATATATATATATATACATAGAGAGAGAGAGAGAGAGAGAGAAAATTTTAATCCAACTGTGATTTCATCTGGGAATAATGAGAGAGAGAGTATTTTAATCCAACTGTGATTTCATCTGGGAATAATGAGAGAGAGAGAGTATTTTAATCCAACTGTGATTTCATCTGGGAATAATGTTCAAGGGTTGTACAATTTCAAATCAACACATAAGACAACTACATCGCTCAGTTCATTGATATAGAAACCTAAAGACGGCCGGGTGCGGTGGCTCAAGCCTGTAATCCCAGCACTGTGGGAGGCCGAGACGGGCGGATCACGAGGTCAGGAGATCGAGACCATCCTGGCTAACACGGTGAAACCCCGTCTCTACTAAAAAAATACAAAAAACTAGCCGGGCGAGGTGGCGGGCGCCTGTAGTCCCAGCTACTCGGGAGGCTGAGGCAGGAGAATGGCGTAAACCCGGGAGGCGGAGCTTGCAGTGAGCCGAGATCCGGCCACTGCACTCCAGCCTGGGCGACAGAGCAAGACTCTGTCTCAAAAAAAAAAAAAAAAAAAGAAACCTAAAGACAAGAGCTGGTAAAATATTTACTGATATTTCGTTCTTCAAGAACCTAATGTCTATGTTCACAGTATAAGCATTTGCCTAAAGGGCTGATCTATTTCCTGTTCTGGAATAGTATCTATCTTTTCCATTCATGAATCTCAAGGTTGGAAGAGATGTTAATTGTGTTTATGCTCTAAAAAAACATTCATACCAGTGTCCATCTTTTTTTTTTCTTTGTGAGATAGCGTCTCACTCTGTTGCCTAGGCTGGAGTGCAGTGGCATATCTCCGCTCACTGCAAGCTCCGCCTCCTGGGTTCATACCATTCTCCTGCCTCAGCCTCCCGAGTAGCTGGGACTACAGGCATCCACCACCATGCCCGGCTAATTCTTTTGTATTTTTAGTAAAGACAGGGTTTCACTGTGTTAGCCAGGATGGTCTCGATCTCCTGACCTTGTGATCCGCCCACCTCGGCCTCCCAAAGTGCTGGGATTACAGGCATGAGCCACCACGCCCAGCCCAGTGTCCATCTTCTAACCTATGCTTGAGTAGCACAACTGACAAAGTAGTCACTACACCAACGAACACTTTTGCTTGAAAAATCCAACTCGTTTTCAGTTCTCAAGGTCCATTTCAGAATAAGAAGAATTACTATCTCTTCTTAAAAGAAAAATAATCTTTTCAAAAATAAGTAACTCTAAAAAGACAAAAGACACGGTTGCGTTATATTGATATCAAATACCCATTGTTACCTTTTGAAATAGTTAGTGCTGGAGACCACTGTGATCGTAGAATATCAAGACAAATGCTGCCATTACTGTTAATATTTGGATGATAAATTCTTGTCGTAAATGCAACCTACAGAAAGAAAGGAAACTTTCTATAAACTAGTTTATTAGTATTATACAAAGCACATTAAAAACTGCCACATTCCAATTAATTACCTTAGGTGGTTTGAAGGGGTAATCTGTTGGGAAATGAATTGTCAAGAAAAATACTCCACCCTGATAGGGACTGTCATTCTATTGATAAAAGAAAAGTGGGATTAAAATGAGTAAATTACATAAACTGTTTATTCTGAATTTAATCTGAATACTTACTGGCCCCATTATTGTAGCTTGCCAATGGAACACTGAAAAATAACAAGAAAAAAGTCACCATGTAACAATATCTACATTGTATCTGTGCCATAGTAACATATCATTCCCCTTCTAATCCAAATTCATTTATAAATAATATGAGTATGAGCAAGATGAGGAACATAAAATAACAGTCTAAAGAAACAAGAAGCCGGGCGCGGTGGCTCAAGCCTGTAATCCCAGCACTTTGGGAGGCCGAGACGGGCGGATCACGAGGTCAGGAGATCGAGACCATCCTGGCGAACACGGTGAAACCCCGTCTCTACTAAAAATACAAAAAACTAGCCGGGCGAGGTGGCGGGCGCCTGTAGTCCCAGCTACTCGGGAGGCTGAGTCAGGAGAATGGCGTGAACCCGGGAGGCGGAGCTTGCAGTGAGCTGAGATCCAGCCACTGCACTCCAGTCTGGGCGACAGAGCGAGACTCCATCTCAAAAAAAAAAAAAAAAAAAAAAAAAAAAAAGAAACAAGAAAAATGACTAGAATGGCCTAGAACACTGATAAGGTGCTCAATGAAAAATATTTGGAGCCAGGTGTGGTGGCTCACACCTGTAATCCCAACACTTTGAGAGGCTTTGAGAAGTGGAGGCTGCAATAAGCCATGACTGCACCACTGCGAGACTCTCTCAAAAACAAAACAAAAAAAAGTATTTGGGCTAAAACTTCTTGAAACTTCATGTCAGAGAAACAAAGTTATTGACAAGGCTCATAGTTCTACTTTTAAATAGCTATTTCTTTTTTTTTTTTTTTTTTTTTTTTGAGACGGAGTCTCGCTCTGCCGCTCAGGCTGGAGTGCAGTGGCCAGATCTCAGCTCACTGCAAGCTCCGCCTCCCGGGTTCACGCCATTCTCCTGCCTCAGCCTCCCGAGTAGCTGGGACTACAGGCGCCCGCCATCTCGCCCGGCTAGTTTTTTTGTATTTTTTAGTAGAGACGGGGTTTCACCGTGTTCACCAGGATGGTCTTGATCTCCTGACCTCGTGATCCACCCGTCTCGGCCTCCCAAAGTGCTGGGATTACAGGCTTGAGCCACCGCGCCCGGCCGCTATTTCTTTACCTCACGGGGTAAATCATTTCTTCAAAACAATTACATATAATATACTTTATTTTTTTTTTGAGACAGAGTCTCACTCTATCGCCCAGGCTGGAATGCAGTGGCACCAATTTCGGCTCATGCAACCTCCGCCTCCTGGGTTCAAGCAATTCTTCTGCCTCAGCCTCCCAAATAGCTGGGACTACAGACAAGTGCCACCACACCTGGCTAATTTTTGTAGTTTTAGTAGAAACAAGGTTTTGCCACATTTGGCCAGGTCTCAAACTCCTGACCTCAGATGATCCACCCACCTCGGCCTCCCAAAGCTGGGATTACGGGCATGACTTCTTTTATAATGCTGGTATACGGGGGACAAAACAGTAAAGTCAAGGTAGATAATACTCAAATTAAGAAAGACTGGTTTTAACAATGAGAACAAATTTCTAAAAACTCTTGTGTAGGTCTGTACATTACTGGTCCTCATTAAAGAAACAAAAGCATCATCTCTTCTAACGTAGAGGATAAGTTAAAGAGGAAAAAAGAGAAAAAAAGGAGTGAAATTTAAAAAGAAAATATTAGCTAAAAGCCCAAGGTTGATTACAAGCTCTAGGGATACTTCCAACAAGTTACAAACTTGTTCAATAAATAAATATCTTCCAAATGCAGAAAATGGTGCTTGTTCCATGTTCTCATGTTTCTTTCTTTCTTTTTTTTTTTTTTTTGAGACTGAGTCTGGCTCTGTCGCCCAGGCTGGAGTGCAGTGGCCGGATCTCAGCTCGCTGCAAGCTCCGCCTCCCGGGTTTACGCCATTCTCCTGCCTCAGCCTCCCGAGTAGCTGGGACCACAGGCGCCCGCCACTTCGCCCGGCTAGTTTTTTGTATTTTTTAGTAGAGACGGGGTTTCACCGTGTTAGCCAGGATGGTCTCGATCTCCTGACCTCGTGATCCACCCGTCTCGGCCTCCCAAAGTGCTGGGATTACAGGCTTGAGCCACCGCGCCCGGCCGTTCTCATGTTTCTAAGTGCAGTATGAGAGATCAAAAGCCAGAGTTTTTATTTATAAGCAAGCTACTACTTAGTATACTTAACATTCATACTATGATCTGAGCAACCTAAGGGAAGTTGTCACTGGGGTTATATTTGAACAATCCAAACCAGATAACTCTTGTCACAAGGTAGAAGAAACATGAAGACTAAGTAGCCATATAAAAATCCACCAGAATGTCAGTCCAAATCCTAAAGTTCCTTCCAACCTCCTTAATATGAAACTAATCCCTATGGTTGGTTTGTTGCTCACTGGGACTTGAACCTAAAAATAGCAGCTCGTTGATTAGGAGTTAAAGGTAAAGGACAGGAATTGCTGAGGCTCCCTTCCTTAGAGTAGCCCTCCCTAGTACTTAGAAACACTTATATTACTCTCTGCCGACCATTTAATGGACTGTGTAAGCCAAGGACAAAGCCATTCTGGGCCACTAAAACTGGACCTAGTATCTTCAAGGGAAGTCCTGTAAAAAGCCCCTTATATGCTGTTTAAAGACACAAAAGCAGGCACCTGTAATCCCAGCTACTCAGGATGCTGAGTTGGGAGGACGATTTGAGCCCAGGAGTTCAAGTCCAGCCCAGGCAACATAGCAAGACCCCGTTTCCGAAAAAATAAAAATAAAAACAAGACTAAAACACACACACACACATGCTCACACGCATGCATGCACACACACACATGAATCTCACTCTATTTTTAATCACAAATATACTTACAATTTGAGTAAATAAAACATTGATAACTAGAATTAACCCCCAATAACAAGGCTAAAAACACTATTAGACAAAAGAATGACCAACTGGCCAAGGGACCTGTTCTTCTACTCAATTCTTTTATGTTATTTAAATTTGTGGTTATAATGGAAGAGTATTAATTGTACCTGCATTCCCACGCAAAGCTGTAAGAGTTGGGTAAGATAATAAGAAAGCACTGCTTTTAAGTGTTCTCAGGCACTGCCTGCCACAGTGGCGCCCTCATCTCTAATGTCTGCGCTACCTCTAGCTTGCTGAGAAGGGGGATAAGCAAGGAGGTATCTAGATCATGACTAGTAGAAGGTAGATTATCAGCAAATTGGCAAAGTAGTAAAGCACCCAGGAAGCAACTGGCTACAGAAGTTACTCACAAGAGTGTACCTTTTACCGGAAGGGTAAAGAAACCTCACTGTTACAGGTCTGGTACTGTGGTACTCTGTGAAAATAGATCTCATTAGAAGTCCACTGAACTTCTGATTAGCAAACTTCCTTTCCAGCATCTGATACAAGAAGTTGCTGGGGACTTCAAAACAAATCTACACTTCCAGCTTTTGGTACTTTGCAGGAGGCAAGTGAGGCCTATCTGATGGGCCTTTATGAAGACACCAACTTATGTGCTACTCGTGCCAAATATGTAACAAGTATGCCAAAAGACATCCAGCTAGCATGCCAATTACATGGAGACTGTGCTTAAGATTGGGAAACATTTCATTCTCAAAAAAAAAAAAAAAAAAACCAGTTATTTTTCTTCTTTCTGTTATTGGTAGTTCTCTGTTAGATGTATTTTTCCCCCATGGGGTCAAAAGGTAACTATGTATATGACTGCGAGTGGAAAAATAGGGGACAGAAATCAGGTATTGGCAGTTTTTCCATTTTAACTTGTGTGTGAATTTCTAATATAAAATTGAGGATGTAAAGCATTAATTCAACTCAAACTATTTTGGTGAACAAGTTTCAGCAGTTCACCTTTATAACAATTATAAACAGACCTGTAAATTTTTTCTGGACAATGCTAGCATTTGGATTTTATTTTTGTCACTAGTTATATCATTAGTTTAATATAAAAGAGAGACATGGAAATTATTTACATGATGAAAGATTTCAGAACTTAAGTGGAATGGGCAGTTTCACACTGATGTCATTTCAATAGTGATTTATTTCAGTCTACACTTTCCAAGAATGTGGCCATCTCTTAAAAAAATAAAACTTGTCTCTGGGTGTGGTGGCTCACGCCTGTAATCCTAGCACTTTGGGAGGCCAAGGCAGGTGGATCGCCTGAGGTCAGGAGTTCGAGATCAGCCTGACCAACACCGCGAAACCCCATCTCTACTGAAAATACAAAAAATTACCTGGGCATGGTGGCAGGTGCCTGTAATCCCAGCTACTCGGGAGGCTGAGGAAGGAGAATAGCTTGAACCCAGGAGGCGGAGGTTGCAGTGAGCCGAGATCGTGCCACTGCACTCCAGCCTGGGCAACAGTGCGAGACTCCATCTTAAAAAAAAAAAAAAAGAAAAAGAAAAGAAAAGAAAGCACTTTTAAAAAAAGAAAGCAAGCACTTAATAAAGTATTATTTTATTATTATTTTTTTAAATACAGATGGGCGGCTGGGTGCGATAGCTCACACCTATAATCCCAGCACTTTGGGAGGCTGAGGCAGGTGGATCTCCTGAGGTTAGGAATTCGAGACCAGCCTGACTAACATGGAGAAACCCCGTCTCTACTAAAAGTACAAAATTAGCCAAGCATGGTGGCGCATTGCCTATAATCCCAGCTACTTGGAAGGCTGAGGCAGAATCGCTTGAACCTGGGAGACTGAGGTTGCGGTGAGCCAAGATTGCGCCATTGCACTCCAGCCTGGGCAACAAGAGAGAAACTTCATCTCATTAAAAAAAAAAAAAAAAAAAAAGAGATGAGGTCTCGCTATGTTGTCCAGGATGGTCTTGAACTCCTGGGCTCAAGCAATTCACCCACCTCAGCCTCCCAAAGTGCTAGGATTATAGGTGTGGGTCACCATACCCAGTCAAAATATAAAAATATTGAGACAATTTAGCCGGGCGCGGTGGCTCAAGCCTGTAATCCCAGCACTTTGGGAGGCCGAGGCGGGTGGATCACGAGGTCAGGAGATCCAGACTATCCTGGCTAACATGGTGAAACCCCGTCTCTACTAAAAATACAAAAAACTAGCCGGGCGTGGTGGCGGGCGCCTGTAGTCTCAGCTACTTGAGAGGCTGAGGCGGGAGAATGGCGTGAACCCGGGAGGCGGAGCTTGCAGTGAGCCGAGATCACGCCACTGCACTCCAGCCTGGGAGACACAGCGAGACTCCGTCTCAAAAAAAAAAAAAAAAAATATTGAGACAATTTAAAAAATTAAATTTTCCATTAACCATTTAAGTACTAATTCTTTCCTCCTAGTCTTGTCTTTTCTTTTTTTTTTTTTTTTTGAGACGGAGTCTCACTCTGTCACCCAGGCTGGAGTGCAGTGGCGCGACCTCAGCTCACTGCAAGCTCCGCCTCCCGGGTTCACGCCATTCTCACGCCTCAGCCTCCGAGTAGCTGGGACTACAGGCGCCCGCCACCACGCCCGGCTAGTTTTTTTGTATTTTTAGTAGAGACGGGGTTTCACCATGTTCGCCAGGATGGTCTCGATCTCCTGACCTCGTGATCCACCCGCCTCGGCCTCCCAAAGTGCTGGGATTACAGGCTTGAGCCACCGCGCCCGGCCCCTCCTAGTCTTTTCAAGATCAATCTTCTTCTTTTCTTGCTAATACTACTACCAGACTTAAGAAGTTATTAGAAAAATTTAAATCAGAATTTTTTTTTTTTGAGATGGAGTCTTGATCTGTCGCCTGGACTGGAGTGCAGTGGCTCGATCTCGGCTCACTGCAACCTCCACCTCCCAGGTTCAAGCAATTCTCCTGCCTTAGTCCCCTGAGTAGCTGGGATTACGGGTGCGTGCCACCACATCTGACTAATTTTGCTGTATTTTTAGTAGAGATGGGGTTTCACCACGTTGGTCAGGCTGGTCTCGAACTCCTGACCTCAGGTGATCCACCCGCCTTGGCCTCCCAAAGTGCTGGGATTATAGTCATAAGCCACTAGGCCCGGCCTTAAATCAGAAATTTTTAGCTAAATATTTCCTTTTTTGTGATTCCCTGTTCTTCCTACTAACACAAACAAAGCACAAATAGACTGTGGGATCAAAATCTACTAACAATTGGACAATGTAGAATCCCCAACAGGGTTGAAGCAGAAATGCCAACAAGCTGCTAATGTTTACAATTATGGAAAGAATACCCTTCTTCTTCTTTTTTTTTTTTTTTTTTAAATGGAGAAAGGGTCTTGCCATGTTGCCCAGGCTGGTCTCAAACTCCTGGGGTCGAGCGATCTGCCTGCCTTGGCCTCTCAAACTGTTGGGAATATAGGCATGAGCCACCAGCAGTGCCCAGCCAGAATACCCAGAATACCCTTCTTTTTTTGAGACAGAGTCTCGCTCTGTCAAGGCTGGAGTGCAATGGCAAGATCTGGGCTCACTGTAACCTCTGCCTCCCAGGTTCAAGTAATTCTCCTGCCTTAGCTTCCCAAATAGCTGGGATTACAGGTGTGCACCACCTCGCCCGGCTAATTTTTTGTATTTTTAGTAGAGATGGGGTTTCGTCACGTTGCCCAGACTGGTCTCAAACTCCTAAGCTCAGGCAATCCACCCACCTTGGCCTCCCAAAGTGCTAGGATTACAGGCATGAGCTACCACGCCTGGCCAGAATACCCTTCTTGATAGAAAATGGCGGAAAAAAACACATATTTTCAACTAATATTGCAATCTTTCATACCCACACTACAAAAAGTTAAAGATACTCTAGCATACTGTACATTTTATATGTATGTATATATATACATACATATATATGCATAAATATGTGTGTGTATATATATTTTTTTAAGAGACAGAGTCTCACTCTATTGCCCAGACTGGAGTGCAGTGGCACAAACTTGGCTCACAGCAGCCTCAAACTCCTGGGCTCAAGCAATCCTCCCACCTCAGCCAACTGAGCAGCTGGGACTACAGGCGAGTGTCACCATGTCCTGCTAATTTTTTTAATTTTTATTTTCATAGAGATCAGGTCTTGCTATGTTGCCCAAGCTGGTCTCAAACTCCTGGCCTCAAGCGATCCTTCTGCATTGGCCTACCAAAGTGCTGGGATTACAGGTATGAGCCATTGTACCAGGCAGAAGATTCTTACATTATTGTGAACTTTTAACTCAACATCATAGGTGATCTCATCTGTAATCCATATCTATTTAGTTTAGTAGATCATATCTGTTTAACATTCCAATAGGACTAAACATATGTAATCCATTGGCGTTAAACTCTGAATAAAAACCTATTCACATTCTGATAACACTATGTTAATTTGTCTTCACTGTTATTAAGGTCAAATTCCATCATCGAAAAAATGAGCAAAAACACATGCACAGGACTAAGTCTTTAAAACAGGTGAAGGAGAAGGAAGAAAAAAATTACTAATGTAGCAACCAAGACAAATAATCTTTATGCCTCTCATAAAATGATCTAGAATCTACAGTACCAATAAAAAGGCAGAGAAAGAGAAACTAAAACCCATTCAGGGTTTATTTATTTAATGAAAGAATTTAATTAATGAAAGCATTTAAAGGCCTACCATTTAAATCTTGAGAATTTTGTCACATTAGTTGAATATAAAGATACCTACTAAAACCACGGATTTAGGTTACTCTCTGGAAGCCTTTCTAGACTCCCTAGCTCTTACAGGTAGAAGTATAAATCAGAGAAGGTAGTGAGAGAATACCAAACCTGCCTCACATTACAATGTTTTTAGAAATAGCTCAAGTAGGCTAGGCGCAGTGGCTCATGCCTGCTCCAGCACTTTGGGAGGCCACGGCAGGCGAATCACAAGGTCAGGAGTTCGAGATCAGCCTGGCCAACATGGTGAAACCCCATCTCTACTAAAAATACAAAAAATTAGCTAGGCGTGGTGGCAGGTGCCTGTAATCCCAGCTACTCGGGAGGCTGAGGCAGGAGAATTGCTTGAACCCAGGAGGCACAGGTTGCAGTGAGCCGAGACTATGCCACTATACTCCAAGTGGGTGACAATGTGAGACTCTGTCTCAAAAAAAAAAAAAAAAAAGGAGAAATAGCTCAAGAATTACTAGAAGTTCAAGTAAAAAGGACCCCAAAAATAGTTACTGAATGAAATACTGGCCCACAAGTACAAAATATTGCTACATTTTACATAAACATCTATTTCAAAAATCTTTCATTTAATGATCCATCTTAGGATTGATCAAAATTGACCAAAATAAAAAGTTTTGATAGTAAAAAACAAAAATAAGTTCCCAGCACTATGTTGGTTTAATACTATCAAACCAAATTATGCAAACTGAAAGTTACACAATCTGTTTTATGAGAGTTTAAATGTGAAGTTCACAGACGAATGATTACTCTTTAATATTCTGAATGAAGCCTTGAGGTTAAAAGGGACAGGCTGGGCACAGTGGCTCACGCCTGTAATCCTAGCACTTTGGGAGACTGAGGTGGGTGGATCACCTGAGGTCAGGTGTTCGAGACCAGCCTGGCCAACATGTTGAAACCCCGTCTCTACTAAAAATACAAAAAATTAGTCAGGCGTGGTGGTGTATGCCTGTAATCCCAGCTACTTGGGAGATGGAGATAGGAGAATTGCTTGAACCCAGGACGTAGAGGTCGCAGTGAACCGAGATCACGCCACTGCACGATCTGTTGCACGCCTGGGCAACAGAGCGAGACTCTGTCTCAAACAAACAAACAAAAAAGCAGGGGACGGTGAGAATATCTGATAGTATGAGACTGAATCTCCAGAGACCTACACTTGAATGCACAGATCTCAAGACAGTCACATTTACCAAGTGTTCAAAACAAAAGAAAGTTGCGTGCGGTGGCTCGCAGCTATAATCACAGGGCTTTGGGAGGCAGAAGCAGGAGGATCACTTGAGCCCAGGATTTCAAGACCAGCATAGAAAACATGGTGAGACCCTATTGCTATATATATATATATATATATATATTTTTTTTTTTTTTTTTTAATTAGCCAGGGGTGTAAGGGCATGTACCCATAGTCCCAGTTACTCAGGAGGCTGAGGTGGGAGGATCCCTTGAGCCCAGGAGTTTGAGGGTTCAGTGAGCTGCAATTGCGCCACTACACTCTAGCCTGGGCAAGAGTCATCCCCTGCCTTGAAAGAAGACCAGAGGAGACTCTATCTCAAAAAAAAAAAAAAAAAGGCTGGGTGTGGTGGCTGACGTCTGTATGCCTGTAATGCCAGCACAGGGGGAGGGGGAAAGGCGGGGAGGGAAGAGAAGATAGAAGGAAACAGATACATGGCCATTCAATCTTCAGCTTACTTTTTTTTTTTTTTTTTTTTTTTNAGGCTGAGGTGGGAGGATCCCTTGAGCCCAGGAGTTTGAGGGTTCAGTGAGCTGCAATTGCGCCACTACACTCTAGCCTGGGCAAGAGTCATCCCCTGCCTTGAAAGAAGACCAGAGGAGACTCTATCTCAAAAAAAAAAAAAAAAAGGCTGGGTGTGGTGGCTGACGTCTGTATGCCTGTAATGCCAGCACAGGGGGAGGGGGAAAGGCGGGGAGGGAAGAGAAGATAGAAGGAAACAGATACATGGCCATTCAATCTTCAGCTTACTTTTTTTTTTTTTTTTTTTTTTGAGATGGAGTCTTGCTCTGTCGCCCAGGCTGGAGTGCAGTGGCATGATCTCAGCTCACTGCAAGCTTCACCTCCTGGGTTCACACCATTCTCCTGCCTCAGCCGCCTGAGTAGCTGAGACTACAGGCGCCCACCACCATGCCCGGCTAATTTTTGTATTTTTAGTAGAGATGGGGTTTCACCATGTTAGCCAGGATGGTATTCACCTCCTGACCTCATGATCCGCCCGCCTCGGCCCCCCAAAGTGCTGGGATTACAGGCGTGAGCCATCGCACTCGGCTGTGGGAGTTTTATTTAACTCTCCAAAGGGAACAATTTTTCAATCTGAGAAAGAAATGTATAGTGCTAACTATGGCAGAAGTGAAGCAAAGCAAAGACAAATTACTTCAGCATGCTAAAGAAAACTTCAGGCCGGGCGCGGTGGCTCAAGCCTGTAATCCCAGCACTTTGGGAGGCCGAGACGGGCGGATCACGAGGTCAGGAGATCGAGACCATCCTGGCTAACACGGTGAAACCCCATCTCTACTAAAAAATACAAAAAACTAGCCAGGCGAGGTGGCCGGCGCCTGTAGTCCCAGCTACTCGGAGGCTGAGGCAGGAGAATGGCCTGAACCTGGGAGGCGGAGCTTGCAGTGAGCCGAGATCGCGCCACTGCACTCCAGCCTGGGTGACACAGCGCGAGACTCCGTCTCAAAAAAAAAAAAAAAAAAAAAAAAAAGAAAACTTCAAAAATGAAATCAAGTCCCCTGACTCCAATCACTTTTAATTAAAGATTTTCAGCCATTCTTGAATTTACCTAAAACAAAAGCACTTTTCCAACTGAATAGAAAGAGTACACTGATGGATGTGGCTGATATGATACAGTGGAAGGACAAACTAGAATCAGAAAACCTGAGAGTGAGTCCACACGGAGAATCTCCATGAGCTTCTCATGGGACTCTTTTCTAAAACAGTTTAAAATTTCTACTCCAGTCACCTAAATGAGTTGTTGTAAGGCTTAAATGAGACAATAGTGTGTAAGAGCACTTACTAAATCATTTTGTATGGTTTAGGTACTTAGTCTGCCTTGTTTGGTACCAAATACTACAGTTACTCACGCTAGGTAAGTCAGAATACAATAATGTAAATGAGTTTTTTCATGACATGTACTTGGACTCATAATTTATAATATTTATCTATTTTATTTGTAAAGTAATCCTTGTAAAAGGGCCTTGCTTTCATTCTTCACAATTTAGTAGACCAGACACATTCTTTTTTTCTTTTGTTGTTGTTTTTGTTTTGAGATAGTCTCGCTCCTGTTGCCCAGACTGGAGTACAGTGGTGCAATCTTGGCTTACTACAGCCTCAACTTCCTGGACTCAAGCGATCCTCCCACCTCAAACTCCTCCTGAGTAGCTGGGGCTACAGGCATGCACCACCAGGCCAGGCTAATTTTTGTATTTTTTTGTAGAGACAGGGTTTCACCACGCTGCCCAGGCTGGTCTCGCACTCCTGGGCTCAAGTGATCTGTCTGCCTCAGCCTCCCAAAGCACTGAGATTACAGGTGTGAGCCACTGTGCGGACCCAGACACAACATTAGTAAGAAAAATCAGGAAAAAACAATTAGAGGCTGGGTGCAGTACCTCATGCCTGTAATTCCAGAACTTTGGGGGGCCAAGGCAGGTGGATCACCTGAGGTCAGGAATTCAAGACCAGCCTGGTCAACATGGCAAAACCCCGTCTCTACTAAAAATACAAAAATTAGCCAGGTGTGGTGGCAGGTGCCTGTAATCCCAGCTACTTGGAAGGCTGAGGCACGAGAATTGCTTGAACATGGGAGGCAGAGGTTGCAGTGAGTCAAGGTCGCGCCACTGCACTCCAGCATGGGCAAGAGAGTGAGACTCCGTCTTAAAAAACAAAACAAACAAAACTATTAAACATAAGCTAATTTAACCCTGTACTCATTTTGACCTTAATCTACATATTTACACAAGTGTTTGTAAGTATGCATACTTTAAAATATTTGTTAAATGTTACAATTTTTTTTTGGAGAGTGAGTCTCACTCTGTCACCCAGGCTAGAATGCAGTGGCACAATCTCAGCTCACTGCAACCTCCACCTCCTGGGTTCAAGCAGTTCTCTGCCTCAGCCTCCCGAGTAGCTGGGATTACAGGCGCCTGTCACCACGCCCGGTTAATTTTTTTAGTATTTTTAGTAGAGACAGGGTTTCACCATCTCGTCCAGGATGGTCTTGAATGCCTGACCTCGTGATCCGCCCACCTCGGCCTTTCAAAGTGCTGGGATTACAGGCATGAGTCACCAGGCCCAGTCCTGTTTTTATTTTTTGAGACAGCATCTTACTCTGTCGCCCAAGCTGGAGTATAGTGGCATGGTCCTGGCTCACTGCAAACTCTGCTTCCCAGGCTCAGGTTCAAGAGATCCTCCCACCTTAGCTTTCCAAGTAGCTTGGACTACCAGTATGCACCAACATACCTGGCTAATTTTTTCGTGTGTTTTTTGTAGAGACAGGGCTTCACCATGTTGACCAAGCTGGTCTTGAACTCCTGGGCTCAACTGATCCACCTGCCTCGGCCTCCCAAAGTGCTGGGATTAGAGACATGAGCCATCACACCCAACCAAATGTTACAGTTTTTTGTGAATTAGTTTTACATAGCACAGTCTCATTCAAATATCCCCTCTTTAAAAAAGTTCAAAGACACTATATGGGAAAAAATTATGTTGCAATGAAGTGGAACACAGAGGAAATTATCATCCAATGTATGCATTAAGACATCTCATAGATTATTTTAGACAAAATTAAGCAGATAAACTGGACTTCAAAAATAAAGATCTGCTTTTGGCCAGGCGTGGTAGTTCACGCCTGTAATCCCAGCACTTTGGGAGGCCGAAGCAGGCGGATCACCTGAGGCCAGGAGTTTGAGACCAGCCTGGCCAACATAGCGAAATCACGAATCTACTAAAAACATAAAACTTAGTCAGGCGTGGTAGCATGCACCTGTAATCCCAGATACTCAAGAGGCCGAGGCACGAGAATCACTTGAACCCAGGAGGCAGAGGCTGTAGTGAGCCGAGATCATGCCACTGCACTCCAGCCTGGGTGACAGAGCGAGACCCTGTCTCAAGAAAAAAATAAATAAAGACCTGATTTCACAAGTATGAGCCAGTAGAAAGTCAGACACAGACACATATACTATCATCCTTAGTATTATCTTACTCAAGAATAATAGCTAGCTGTAGGTAAAAGCTCAAATCCTTCACTCCAGGAAAATACCCAGAAGGGATGAAGGTCAGGTAGGAGAGGACCAGAACAACTATATAGCCAATACCTGGCAGAAGATTCAAAATGTAATGAACACCACAGATGATAATGGGATGAACATAGAGTTGCTCCATTCATGGGCCACTAAAAGTTAAACACTGCCTCTTCCCTATAGCGTAATTGTTTCTTCACACAAAATAACCACTGTTATGCCATTACTCCATTATTCCTTTTAAATACTTACTATCATCTCCAACAGGACCTGCTGAACACTGTGCTGGAGGGTCCCGTGCCAGATCATTCAATTCCTACAGAAAAAAGAAAGAAAAGAAATATATTCAATGTAAATGTACCTTTTATCCATTATTAAAGTTTATATTGTTACCAATATTCTCTGTCATGCTGGTGAAACTCTTTTAAGAGCATTCCTTCAGAGTAAGAGATGAGTAGATTGGTGAATCTTTAAGGTATTCTGGATTCTCCAATGCAATGTGTATTTTTAAAGTGGGTCATTTTTGCTTTGTTCAGAGCTTAGTAAATAAATACAATGAGGAAGGTAAAACATGTATTATGGGCTGGGAGCAGTGGCTCACACCTGTAATTCCAGCACTTTGGGAGGCTGAGGCGGGCAGATCACTTGAGGTCAAGAGTTCGAGACCAGCCTGGCCAACAAGCCTGTCTCTAGCGAAGATAGAAAAAATTAGCCGGGGCCGGGCGCGGTGGCTCAAGCCTGTAATCCCAGCACTTTGGGAGGCCGAGACGGGCGGATCACGAGGTCAGGAGATCGAGACCATCCTGGCGAACACGGTGAAACCCCGTCTCTACTAAAAAATACAAAAAAAAAAACTAGCCGGGCGAGGTGGCGGGCGCCTGTAGTCCCAGCTACTCCGGAGGCTGAGGCAGGAGAATGGCGTAAACCCGGGAGGCGGAGCTTGCAGTGAGCTGAGATCCGGCCACTGCACTCCAGCCTGGGCGACAGAGCCAGACTCCATCTCAAAAAAAAAAAAAAAAAAAAAAAAAAAANNNNGTCCCAGCTACTCCGGAGGCTGAGGCAGGAGAATGGCGTAAACCCGGGAGGCGGAGCTTGCAGTGAGCTGAGATCCGGCCACTGCACTCCAGCCTGGGCGACAGAGCCAGACTCCATCTCAAAAAAAAAAAAAAACAAAAGAAAAAATTAGCCGGGCATGGTGGTACATGCCTGCAATACCAGCTACTCAGGAGGCTGAGGCAGGAGAATCTCTTGAACCAGGGAGGCGGAGGTTGCAATAAGCCAAGATTGCACTACTGCACTCCAGGCTGGGCGATAGAGTGAGACTCCATTTCTTTTTTTTTTTTTTTGAGACGAAGTCTCGCTTTGTCGCCCAGGCTGGAGTGCAGTGGCCGGATCTCAGCTCACTGCAAGCTCCGCCTCCCGGGTTCACGCCATTCTCCTGCCTCAGCCTCCCGAGTAGCTGGGACTACAGGCGTCTGCCACATCGCCCGGCTAGTTTTTTGTATTTTTTAGTAGAGACGGGGTTTCACTGTGTTAGCCAGGATGGTCTCGATCTCCTGACCTCATGATCCACCCGTCTCGGCCTCCCAAAGTGCTGGGATTACAGGCTTGAGCCACCGCGCCCGGCGAGACTCCATTTCAAACAAACAAACAAACAAAAACAAAAAACATGTATTATGTATTAAAGAGCCATAAAAACCGTTTTTGTTGTTTTTTTGTTTTTTTTTTTTTTTTGAGACGGAGTCTCCCTGTCGCCCAGGCTGGA